>NC_089228.1:30108086-30399363 GCF_963924675.1 Phocoena phocoena | reverse complement strand
GAGAACTCCCAGGTACCCTGTACCCAGTTTCCTCTATTATTAACATCTTACATTAGTATGGCATATTTGTTATAATTAATGAACTAATATTGATATACATACTATTTATAACTAAAGCTCATACTTTTTTCAGATTTTGTTAGTTTTTACCTAATGTCCTTCCTCTGTTCCAGAATCTCATCCAGGATATTACATTACATTTAGTTGTTTTGTCTCCTTAGGCTCCTCTTGGCTGTGACGGTTTCTCAGATTTTCCTTATTTTTGATGACCTTGACAATTTTGAGGAGTACCGGTCATATATTTTGTAGAATGTCCTTCAACTGGAATTTTTTAATGTTTTTCTCATGATTTGCCTGGAGTTAAGAGTTTTTGGTAGGAAGATCACAAAAGTAAAGTACCATTTTCATCATATCATATCAAGTAAATATTATCAACATGCCTTTATCATTATTGATGTTGACCTTGATTACCTAGCTGAGGTAGCGTTTGTCAAGTTTCTACAATATGAAGTTATTCTTTTTATCCCCCCTTTCCATAATGTACTTTTTGGAAGGAAGTCACTCTACACAGTCCACAGTAAAGGGAAATAGCTTTAGTGTGGAGTAGCTATATAAATTATTTGGAATTCTTTTGCATGGGAGATTTGCCCTTTCTTTCCTCTTCTCTCCTCTTCTCTCCCTTTCTCTCTCTCTGTCTCTCTCTCTGTCAATATGGACTCATGGATATTTCATTTATACTTTGGGCTATAATCTAATACTCCTTTATTTATTTTGCTGCTAAAATTGTTGCAGCTTTAACCATTGTGATCTCTTTCAGTTGGCTTCTATGTCCCTTTAACATGTACCCATTATTGGAATTCTTTTTTTGGAGTACTTTCTTACATTCTGGTACTACAAGATGCTCCAGATTCATTTTAGAAATTTCCTGACCCGGTACCAATCTGTTTGTAATTAAAATTAAAATCAGTAGGCTCTAGAAATCAGACTGCCTTATTTCAAATCCTGGCTTAACCGTTTGCCAGCTTTGTGACCTAGAACTGTTTTACCTTTTGAGGGGGTAGACAGAGCCCAGTTTCCTCATCTGCATTAGGGCAGGGATTTTTTTTTTTGTTTGTTTTCTTTTTCTCTAGTGTATCCCTATTACCTAGAATTGTGTCTGGTACCTAGTGGTGTTCAATAAATAGATATTTGTTTAGTGAATACATGAAAAGTGGATAGGAATATTAGTTTACAAATTCATATCAGCAATAAATAGAATATGGCTTTGTGTTCTTATTTTGTCCTGAAATATCTGTCTAGCTTATTATTTTTAATTTAGCTTCATTATTATCAAAGTTATATGCATATAGCTTAAAGATTCAAATAGTTCTGTGAGATTTTAAACAGAAGAAAGGTCTTCTAACTCATTCTGTGAGGCAACCACATTCAGTTTCCTTAGGTGATTCTTTTGATACTTATCTCCATATGTCTAAATAACATGCTTTTATTGTTGCTTCTTGATTTGTAAATTTTATGCATTGTCTGTTCACTTCCAACCATGGAGGAAAAGGATCTACCACCACTCACTCTATTCTTTTTGTCTTCCCATTCTTTTTTCTATATCAGCAAGAGACCATTCAGAGCACACCTGAAATCAAGTTAGTTTTATTATTTGCTGCAGCAAAGGAGACCCAACAACATGCAGAACAAAGATGAGTCTCAAAAGGAGATAGGGAAAGGGTGTTATAAAATTTATGGTGATCTTAGCAGGGATTGGTCAGAATTTGCTGATGGAGCATCAGTGGTTTTATTTTTTAAAAACTATGAGACCATGCAGAATTATCCTTGCATCAGTTTATTTGTGGTTTAATCTTGCATATAGGAGTCTGAATGAACTGGTGTTCATTGTGAGAGTCTAATAAATATTATTGCTTGGTTTGGTACAATTCTGTGAGTCAGTGTACTTTTTATAAGATGTGATTTCTGATTTAGTTCTCAATTCCTCCCTAATATCCTAGCTTCCAGAAGATATAGAGTATTTCAGTTCATCACTCAATATAGTTCTGTCACAACTGTGATTAAATTAATTTTCAGTGTTCACATTTCTACAGCTGTGTTGGCTGTTGAGCCCTGTATTATCCTATTATTCCTTTTCCTTTTCTCACTTTGCTGTCTTACATATAGACTTTTAGTTGACAAGCGTTATTAGCAAAGCAGACTCAAAACAGTTCTTACAACCTGGTCTATAAACTTGATGAAGTCCCTGCTCTCTGTTTTTTAATTTGTTCCTCGTTGTGTGTGAACAGTTGAATTGAAACGAATTCAGCAATATTCCTGAAACTGGACACTTTTACCTCTAGCAGTGTCAAGCAGTCAGCAGTCCTGCTAAGCTCTGGTCATGGGATCAATTTTGGACTCAAGATAACAGATGAGGTAGAGATCTCTCTGAATTCATTAATAAAATCAACTTTATTTTTATTGGTTGCTAGTCTTCTTATTATTGAGTTCTAAGTGTTCCTTATGTATTCTTGATACAAGATCTTTTTCAGATATATTTATTTAGATATTTTCTTATTTTTTGTTTTGAATATTTTCTCTTAGTCTGTGGCTAGCATTTTCACTTTCTTAATTAATTATTTTGAAGGGTCGAAGCTCTTACTTTTATGAAGTCCAATTTATCATTTTTTTCTTTTATAGTTGGCTATTTTTGTGTTTAATTTATGAAACATCTTCTGATCCAAAAATATAACATTTTTTTCTTATTTTTTTCTTTAAGTTTTACAGTTTTAACTTTAAAATTTCAGTGTATGACATTTTTGAGTTTATTTTGGTATATGGTGAGAAGTGGGGGTGGAGGCGTATCTTTTTCTTTTCCTATACAGATATCCAGTTCTAGCTCCATTTATTGAAAGAACTATAATTTCACTATTGAATTATCTTTGTACCTTTGTCAGAAATCTGTTGATTAGATATGTAAAGGTCAATTTGTGGACTTTTTCCACTGATCTATATGTTTGTTTATCATTATGCCATATTACACTGTCTTGATTACTGTAGCTTTATAATAAATCTTGAAATCAGATGGTGTAAATCCTCCAACTTTGATTTTTTAAAAATAGTGTTCACTACTTGAAGCCCTTGGATTTCCATATAAATTTTTTTTTTTTTTTTTTTTTTTTTTTTGTGGTACGCGGGCCTCTCACTGCTGTGGCCTCTACCGTTGCGGAGCGCAGGCTCCGGACGCGCAGGCTCAGCGGCCATGGCTCACGGGCCCAGCCGCTCCGCGGCATGCGGGATCCTCCCGGACCGGGGCACGAACCCGTGTCCCCTGCATCGGCAGGCGGACTCTCAACCACTGCGCCACCAGGAAAGCCCCATATAAATTTTTTAAAGACTTTATTTTTTTAAAAGCAGTTTTAGATTTGCAGCAATATTGTGCAGAAAGCACAGAGATTTCCCATATTCTCCCTGCCCCCACATATGCTAAGCCTGCCTTATTATCAACATCCCCCAGAGTGGGACATTTGTTACAATTGATGAACTTACATTGACATATCATAATCACCTTGAGTCCACAGCTTACCTTAGGATTCACTCTTGGTGTTTGTACATTCCATGGATTTGGACAAATGTATAATGAGATGCACCATCATTATAGTATCACACAGAGTGTTTTTATAGCCCTAAAAATCCTCTGTGCTCTTCCTATTCATATCTTCCTTCCCAAACCCCAGCTCTTGGCAACTCCTGAGTTTTTACTGTCCTCATAATTTTGCGTTTTCCAAAATGCCATGTAATTTTACAGTATGTAGCTTTTTCAGATTGGAATCACACAATATGTAGCATTCAAAAATGAACTTTTTTCACTTAGTTATATGCATCTAAGTTTCCTCTATATCTTTTCATGGCTTCATAGATCATTTCTTTTTAGCCTTAAATAATATTCCCTCATCTAGATGTACCACAGTTTATTTATTCATTCATCTACTGAAGGGCATCTTGGTTGCTTCCAGGTTTTGACAATCATGAATAAAGCTACTGTAAACATCCACGTGCCGGTTTTTGTGTGGGCATAAGTTTTCGACTCCTTTGGGTAAATACCAAAGAGTGTGAGTACTGGATTATATGGTAAGAGTATATTTAGTTTGTGAGAGATCTCCAAACTATCTTCCAAAGTGGCTGTACCATTTGCATTCGCACCAGCAATGAATAAGAGTTTCTGTTGTGCCACTTCCTGTCTGCTTCTATCCTCTGAGAAGGATTGTAAAAAAATTAATATAATTTCTTCCTTAAGTGTTTGGTAGATATCACCAGTGAACCCATCTTGGCCTGGTGTGTTTTCTGTTTTGAAAAGTTATTAATTATTGATTCAATACCTGTAATAGATATAGGCCTATTAAAATTGTCTGTTTCTTCTTGTTGAGTTTTGGCAGATTGTGTCTTTCAAGGAATTGGTCCATTTCAGCTAGGTTATCAAATCTGTGGGCATACAGTTTGTTGTTAATAATATTCCTTTATTATCCTTTTAATGTCCATAGGATTTGTAGTGATATCTCCTCTTTCATTTCTGATATTAGTAATTTGTGTCCTCTTTCTTTTATTCTTAGTCTGTCTAGAAGTTTATCAATTTTATTGATCTTTTCAGAGAAGCAGGTTTTGATTTCATGGCTTTTTATCTATTGATTACCCATTTTCAACTAAATTGATTTCTTCTCTATTATTGTTTCTTTTCTTCTGCTTGCTCTGGATTTAATTTAGTGTTCTTCTAAATACATGAGAGATTTAAATGGTAAAAAAAGTCTTATGAGTTGTAGGAGCAAACATGAGTGAAAATTTCATGAAATCCAGAAAGGAAAAGATTGTTTAATCTTATAAAAAGAAAGAATTTAGCATAGCAAAAGCAAAACAAAAGAAATATTTTTACCATACATAGACAAAAGGCAAATTGAAAAAATGTGCAATTTTTATCACAGACCAAGTATTAATATACAAGGAGCCTCTAAAACGGAGAAGAAAAAAAGACAACCACTCTAGAAAAATGGGCTAGTAATTTTTTTGTTTGTTTGTTTTTGCGGTACGCGGACCTCTCACTGTTGTGGCCTCTCCCGTTGCGGAGCACAGGCTCCGGACGTGCAAGCTCAGCAGCCATGGCTCACGGGCCCAGCCGCTCCGTGGCATGTGCGATCTTCCAGGACCGGGGCACGAACCCGTGTCCCCTGCATCGGCAGGCAGACTCTCAACCACTGCGCCACCAGGGAAGCCCTGGGCTAGTAATTTGAATAGCTCGTGAAATGGTTCTTAAAAATAAAAACATAAAACAATGCCCATTTATAATGAGAGAAATGCAAATTAACATACCGTGAAACATAATTTTTACCTGTCATATTGGCAAAAATCCAAAACTTTGATAACCTTCATTATTGGTGAAGCTATGGGGAAAATGGGTGTTCTCATGTATTGCTGATAAGAATCAAAATAATATAATAATTTGGAGAGGAATTTGTCAACATCTAGCAAAATTATATGTACATTTATACTTTGATCTAGCAATCTAATTTCTAGAGCTCTAGAAGGTACAGTAGCAAAATGGAGTAAAGAAGCAAAAAGGCAAAGAACAAAAGTGAAAAGCTTTTCATTCCAGCGTTATTTGTGATAGCAAAAGTCTGGAAATTTCCAAACTTTTCCCTGTTCATCAGCAGGGCACTGTGGGCACTACACAATAAATTATCATGCGGCTGTAGAAGAGAATGAGGACTATCTTTTATAGAGGACCTCCAGTATATCTAGTATCAAAAAAAAAAAAATTAAGTTGTAGAAAAGAGTGCGTTTATGTTACTGTATTTTTAAGGGGCGAATGTAGGAATACAGATGTATTTTTGTGTATGTGTATATATTTAATGGAAGGTTAAACAAAAAATACTGATTATTCTTTGGGAGAGGACACGGTATGAAGGAGACAGAAGCTAGATTTCTCTGAACGTAATTTGATTTATAGATTTGACTTGCTAACAATGTAAGTTTTATATTGTTATAAACAAAATGAAATTTAAAGTAATACTAAAAACCAGAAACAAAATAAATGAATCTAAATGTATGAAATTTGTAGCACAACCACAAAGAAGGGTGTTATGTCAATTAAATTTATATTATAGTTAATTAAACCAAAGTTGACTGTATATCCCCATGGATTATATACAAAGGACCAAAGGAAAAAGCAAAAAAAGACAAAATAATCTTGCACTGTTTTTGGTAATCATATTGTTGGTGGTAATGTAGGTGCTATTTTGAGACTGGAGAGTATTGTGGGATAATGTAAATGGGATATAATATAATAATTGGATATTGAGAGCTGGACTGTTTTATATAGGAGAAAGGAGATACAGATAATAAGATTGATGAAGTTAATACAAGTCCTGTAGTTCTGAATTTGAATTGAAAATATCAGTATAGACACATGATTTATTATATCATTTTTTTAAAAAGTATTTTGTAGCTCTTTCCTCTAAAATGATCTGCAAAACAATGATGATCCCAAATCAGTGACTACCTTTAGTGTACTGATTGTGGTCTCTATATCTCAATTCCCATTTACAGGAACCAGAACTTGATGAAGAAATGCAGATTCCAGAACCTTGGACAGAAAATTTACAGGGTAAGCCTGAAATATCTTGTTATACCATAAAGCAAGGTAATTATCAAAGACAACTAGTATTGTTCCAAAAGGATAAAGGAACCATCTTGAATAGATTCTTTTTGGACGAAGTATGGAACACTTTCAACATCATTAGGAAAAGAATCGCAGGGATTTGAAACACATCAAATTGGTTTAAATCCATGAATACATAACGATAGCAAAGAAATCATTTGTCACTTTTGGACAATTCTAGGTTATCAACTCATTGTTCTGGAAAAAATAGCTGTTAAAGAGAAAGTGTTGTATCAAGCATTTATTCTTATTTTCTGATTCAAAATGTATCCCTGAATAACCAAATATTTGGTGAGGGGAAATGTGTATTTATTAGTATTCCAGCTAATACATGAAGATGGAATAAGTAGAGTATCACTGTTTTGCAATCCTAATAAGTTAATGGGTCTCAGTAATGATCTTCATTGGTTTTTGACATCCCATATTAAGAATCAACTAGGTGTTATGCACCTCCTAATGGAAGTACATTACATTGCTTATGAGATATCCTTGCCAAGAAACCAAAAAGCCTCTAGATCTAGCAACCAATTTACAGGAAATGCTAGAAGGAGAGGAACATGCTGAATTATACCTTGGGGATGCAATCAGCAAGATCCATACTGTGGGATAATCCACAGGGGAATAAAAAACACTTCTTGAACAAATCAATTGAAAAAAAAAAAGAGATAAGAGAAGGCACATATCAACCAATTACAATATATTGACCGTATTTGGATTCTGATGGTAGCATAAGAACTATAAGGAAAAGTGGCGAGGAAAACAAGGACAGACAGAAAAAGAGACAGACACTTGTAGAAATTTGATACTTGTAGAGATTTGAACATTGCCTGAATATTTCATAATATTAAGGAATTATTATAGACTAGAAGCAAGATACTGTAGTAGCAATAAGCACATCAAGTACCTGTGTTTTCTAAGTATCATTCTCTACTCAAGAACTGGCTGATTCCAGGTCTGGTTCAGGGAAAGTACAAAAAGTCTAGTGTTAAAAACACGGAAGTGTTCAAAGACTAATGGTGATATTTCAGAAAGAAACAGAAGCTTATGGGAAGGTTCTTCCATTGTCCAAATCTGGAATAATTTGGGCATCAAAAATGATGAAAGTAATGGATTACAGAACATTAAATAGAAGAAATTTCTGAGTCCACGATGTACTTAAAAAGAGATAAATATAAATAGAGAAAGGGAAAATTGAGAGAAACCTCCCTTTTGGGGATGGGAGGAGGCAAAAAATATGAATTAATAAAGGTAGAAGGAATTGTAGAATTAGGAAATTCTTCTTTTGAAACTGTCTATGTAATACTTGAGTTAGGCAAAGATCATTAATAGATGCTATAACTATTGGATCAAAGGTTGCTGGGGAATAGAATATTCATGTGATAGTGTGGTATCTTCTCGCAGATCAATTTCTAATAACAAAAGAAAAAGTGTACCTTCAGCAAGTGATCAGAATTATTATTTCCAGTACAGGTACTGCTACCAGTGACAATAATATTGCAACCTGATATCATGCAGTAAGAAGTGCATATCACTTACCCAGTGTTTTTGGGGAAAAAAAAAGTTTCAACTTGAATCTAGTATTGAGAAAATAATCAGACATCTCCATAATATGAGGTAGTCAATAGGACAACTGTCCTGGACTCTTCATAAAAAAATCAATGTCATGAAAAAAAAGAAAATAAAAAAAGATCCTCTAAGTTAAAAGAGACTAAAGAGGCATAACAAGCAAATGCGATGTGTAAAACTTGATTTGGCTTTTGGATGTGGGAAAAAGTAATATGGAAGACATTTCAGAAGCTTCTGGAATATTTAAATAAGGACAATATTTTAGATGAAATTATTGAATTATTATCAGTTTTCAAAATATGATATTAATATTTTGGTCATGTAGGAGAATATCTGTACTCCTAGGAGATTCTGGCTGCAGTATCTAGGGGTGAAGTGTTGCAGTGTTGGCAACTTACTTTCAGGTGGTTCATAAAACATACACATATGTGTGTATGTATGTATGGAGACAGATAAAACATGTGGCAAAATATTAAAATTGGTGAAACTTGGTGAAGGTGTACAGGTGTTTATAGTACCGTGGATTTGTTTTTCTATAAATTTGAACACTTTTCTAATAAAAAATTGGAAAAATTAAAACCAGAAATATTACTTTGTATATCTTAAGAATTTAATGTTTACTTAAAGCTTATTAATATAATTAAAAAATATTTAATGTAGGACCAAGTCCTTCTCTTTAGGTAAGAAATAGGCAGTTGGAGTTCTGAATCTATCTTCCATAAATCACACCATAATTATAAGGATGTCCATTTTCAGTTACTGTAAAACTAAGTAACGTCACTTCCAATGAGGCAAAATTATTGTAAATTTATTTTTTTCCTCTAATATTTTACATTTTAAAAATATTTTACATTTTACATATTTTTACATATTTATTACACATTTTTACACATTTTTACATATTTATTATTTTACATTTCTCTCCTACAATTCATTTTTATTTGAATCTTTCCAAGTTATTCAGACTGGTTTTTATAGAAGAAGCAACTCTTTCTTCTCACATTTACATTTTATTAGTTTACATGATATGTAATTAAGTGTAATTAAAACAATAGGTACAACAAATATTAGGAAGTTTGGGGACAAATACATTTAATGCTTGGTAAATATACAGCTCAACTAGTGGGGACTGAAAAAGTACATGGATGTCTAAAAGAGTAGCCTACCACTTGTAAGGTTTTATTATGCTGTCATATTAGCTGGGATATTTCACAGTGACACTGTGGAGAGTTGGTTAATCCAACAGATTGCTTGAGTGGAGATTGGTTAGAGAGGGTCTACTGTAGTCAAATGTTCACTAGCCTATGTTACAAACAGGATTCAATATTGTTCATACACAGTTAAGTTTTGTCCATAGTCATCCTCTGGTCAGATAAGTTTATGAGTAATCTCTTCTGTCTCAATTACTGCCAAGGCCCTTCCCCTAGTTGAGTTAAGTAAAATGGCTTTAGACTTTGTTACAGTCACAAATGGGTACATTTAGGTCACTTTCCTTTCCTCTTATTCTATAGCGCCCCCACCCCCAATAATTTGAAGCTGCTCATTTAGGAATTATGTTGCTCAGGCACTGTTTCAGTATCTGCTGGGAGCGTGGCACAGAATCTTAAGAGTTGTTAGTCAGTAGTCCTGTTGATTGTTTCCGAGGCAACTCCAATGAATTTCTGACTCTGTTAAAGCAGTGTTGTAAGTTTTATAGCTCCCACATTGGAATCCTCTCAGAGGTAGGGCTCACTGTGAAGGGAATGTTGCTTTTCCTACTTGACCATTCCTTCTAAGAGAAGTTTTTCCTGCTTTGTGAGCCCTGAGAATGCTGTCCCGAGGAAGACTGTTTCCTGTGGTGGTATGCCAGACGGCTGGGTTAGATTTCTGTCTCTGTTCACTGAACTTGCTGCTCTGCTCTCTCAGGAGACAAGGGCGAGAACACCGTTGAGGGAGAGGCTTTCAACGGATTTGTAGGAGCCAGCATTTCTCTTCTCTAGAGCATGTTGTGCTTAAATGCTACTCTTCCCTTGAGGGCACCCTTCAGGTTCTGGCTTTTTCAGGCAAAGCAAGAGACCCTAGTTATTTTACTTTCACTCAATTCTGAAGCCACAAAGACCAAAATTGTCTCTTCAGATCCACTCAGACACCAAAGAGAGGTGTGGAAAGGAAATTGCTGCACATCTAACGGCAGCTGTATAACTCAAATCCATCTCTGGCTTTCATTTTCTATGTGGCAGTCAGGAATTGAAGCTAACACTCAAATTAGCAAAAATAAAATGTTTCAAAAAATACCTTGGAGAATAAAGTCGATTTTCCATTGAAAACCTCCTATAGTCACTGTGGCAGGCTTTCCTACACTATTCATTGACCAGTTCACCTCTTGTACAAGGAAGAATTATACTCCCTCAATCCTTAAAGTCAGATGTGGTCATGGGACTTGCCTATGGCCAGTGAAATGTGGATGGATTTAATTTCCAAAGCTTGAATCTCCACCGCTCTCTTCTCCAGACTATTGCCAAGCACTTATTCATGTAACCTGTGCAGATGAACCATCCATATTCTCAATCTGATTACTTGTTCCTTTTATTAACTTCATCTGAATGTATTATCCATTTATACATGTACCTCAATTTACTTTTTAGAAAGAAAACAGGTATAAATGGAATTTTTAAATGCTTTATATGCCCAAAGGAAGTCCTAGTGAATTCTTTTGTGTATTGAATATATCAGTATGCGTATTTCAACATTTTCACACATTGACTTGGTGTAAAGCAGAGCACATCAGATAATCTTCTTTTCTTAGCTGTTGTGTAGCTTTGTTTACTATATGTTGGTTGTTCACTCATCAAACAAATGCTTATTGAGCATCTGTCACATTCAAAGTGCTGTGCCAAGTCCTGGGTGCACATGTTTAGATGTAGGAATAGCTGTACCTAAACGTTGTGTGTGATTTCCTGCTCTGGACTCAACTGATTCCCCCTTAACCCAATTCATTTGTTGAAGCTCTAACCTCCAGTGTTGGCTGTATTTAGAGCTAAGGCGTTTGGGTGGTAATTTGAGTTAAATGAAGTCACAAGGATAGGACCTGATAGGATTGGTGGCTTTATAAAAAGAAGAAGAGACCTCTCCTCTCTACCTCTCTCCACATGCACATACCAAGGAAAGTTAATACAATCACACAGTGAGAAGGCAGCAAGACAAGAAGTCTGCAAGCTTGGAAGAGGATGCTCATCAGAACCTAACCATGCTTGTACTCTGACCTTGATCTTCTAGCTTCCAGAACTGTGAGAAAATAAATTTCTGTTTAGGTCAGCTAGTTTATGGTGCTTTGTTATGGCAGCCTGAGCTAACTAATACATTTGTCAAGTCCAGGAATTCTATAAATAGAATACCTGTGAATCTTGTAAGAAATTAATCAAGGGCAACACAGTAATATAGAACTATGCTTTATATGACTGACCATAAACTTATGAAATTTGTAATCCTAAGAGGTATTAAAGGAAAATAAAATTATAACAAGTCTAAAGAAAAGACAGATAAATTCATGAATGTCTGATTCATAATAGTATATTAAGGGAAACCAGAATTCCAACCTTTTAAAAATAAAACGGGGAAGAACAACAACAAATCAACCAAAGTAATCAATTCATTTTTTCTTGAACAAGTGCTTAGGAGTGTCCTTAGACAATAATATCTCATATTATGGGTCAGAACTACCTGCGTCAGAATCACATTGGAGTGCTATTGGGTGTCTCGTTTTCAGGACAGTGTCACAGTCATATTCAACTTTTCTGAGGGAATCTTCATTTCAAACAAGTTCTCTAAGTGATCCTTAGACACACTAAAGTCTGAGATCACCTATTTTAAGCATTGTGGGGCTGCATAAAAAATGTTAGTCTCTGTCCCTGCAATAAGACACCTACTGATGCATGAAATAAAGGCAAACCAGGGTGGAAAGTGAGCAAGGGCTCTACCTTATGGTACAGAATATAGAAGTAGTATTTTTAGTAGAAGAAATCAACAAAGAATAGAAAGTAGCTCCTAGGGATCTGTTCCCAGCACTCTGGGACCTGAGAGGGAGTAATAGACAGTGGACCAGAGGAGTTTGGAGTCAGAGAGGCCTCAAAAGAAGTGGCATGTGCCACCACTTGAAGAGTAAAAAAGGCTCTCTCCCTTCAACACTTCTTAGAAAAAGACAATAAAGGAATAAAACAAAGGTTTTCTTTCACAAGGACAGAGAGCACAGAGAGGAGATAGGAATGGATGAAAACTTTTTGGAGGACAGAATGCAATGAGGTGGTAGGACTGACTAGACTAGAAGTATGCTGATTCACCCTGAACACCCTCTGGAGGCTCAGCCCTTGGAGCACCACGGGTTGTAGAAGGTGAGGAGGAGGGATATGTAAAGATAAAAGGAAGGGACATGTAAGTGGTTGGACCCTGGCCACCTGTGTTTCAGGAGCAATAGGGTTATTCTCTAGAGGATTTAAACTGGAGGAGACTTGAAGTCAGTGACGTTAAGCAGAGTAGAGTGAAGCACCAGGGCAAGGACTTAAACAGGGATTATTAAGTGAGTCCACTTACCCAACAATGAGACTCTCACCACCATCTCTCATCTCCACTCTAATCTCAGAAATCTGACAGCCAGATATATTCTCTCAGGCCCTCTATTTCTATCCTTAACTCTAAATAGCATTGATTTCTCAAATCTAAGAATTGATGCTAAAAAATATTGAAGCAATACCTTCGAAATTTTAAGAGTATGTGCCCAGCAATTTAAGAGACGAATCAAGTAGGGTAAATGGTAGAATAAAGGTATTTTTTCAGATACATGAGTACTCAAAACACTGTCCTTCTTAGGAGGCAACTAGAGGGTGTATTTTAATCAAAATAAGGGAATAAACCAAGAATAGGAAGACATTGAGTCCAGGAAATGGGTTTGAATATAGGAGAATTGCAAAAGGAAATTCAGCATACAACTACACAACCAGGACAGAATTAGGTCTAGAGTACGGGTGAACAAGATTGGAAGAGGGGCTAAGAGAGAGGGGACTGAAGGAAAAAAAAATGAATTTAGATGTTCAGAGGTTTTAAATCATGTGTGCATTCAATAATCTGTAAAGAGTCTGCTAGCAGTGCTCCGTCCTTCCATTTTCTTTTTACTTTGCTTGGCCTCGTATAAAATAAATGTTTTTATACTTATTTTTCATCTCTCTCTATGGTTTCCATTTTTGATGAATAAGTATACCATTTTTAAGGAATGATATAATCAAACATTATCAGTGATTGAAGTAATTAGCACATAGTTTTAATATTACAATTTGAATCATTTCTCATGGACCTAACTAAAAAGTAAAAAAAAAAAAAGCCACTAACATTTACCTACAGAAATCTAGGTGATTTCTTTGTTACCTTTTATTTATAGATATTTTAGAAGTTTACTACGTTATTCTCCAGATAGTTCACTAACTTGGTAAATTGGAAAGACTGATTTTCCATTTTTAAGGAAAAAAACCCAGTAACCACCATTTACAGCAAAGAATTTGCATTAGGCAATGCCTGAAAATAATTTTGAAATGTATTTATTTTCATCTCAAATATGACTTCTTTCTAAAATGGTTAAAGTCTCATTTCACAGCTGCAATTAAATGACTTTTTAGGATAATGTTTCATTTGGCTGTATTATGTTAATAATGAGCTAGATGATGTATATCTTTTCCATCTTTATGTAGCCATGAATTATTCAGAAGTGTTCTCTTGCAAATGCACAGTAGAGGAATTCAGTTCCTTTTTTTCCCAAAAGGGTCAGACACGCTTTAGTTTAGAAGGGAGAGAAAGAGAAAAAAGTAGAGTCTTTCCTTTTTAAATCTTTTTAAATGTATTGAAGTTAACAGTCGGAAATTATCTAAATATCCACTAAAGAGAAAATAAACTATAATACTTCTACTTGACAAAATGATGCAGCTCTCAAAAGGTAATGGTTGGAAAGACAGCATAGGTATATGGAAAAATGTTTATATCAAAAAATAAGTAGAAAAAGTCATGATATAAAAATGTATGCACATTATAATTTCAATTGAAAAAGTCATAGAAAAAAAAATTCCAAAAGAAAATACGATAAAATAGTAATGACAGTCATGTTACTATGATAGGAATATAGGTGATTTGTATCTTCTCTGTATTTTCCAAATTATTTTAACGGGATACTATCTTTTTAATGGGGGAAAGCAAAACAAATAAGCACACGTTTATCGAATGACTAGTGTTTGCTAGAAACTGGGCTGTATGCTGAAGATATAAAGATGAAAATATATGCATAGCGATATATAAGATAAATCAGGTTTTCCCTGGTGATACTAAAATGTATACTGTAAAATTAACACAAATTTTACTGAGATTTGGTTAAGGAGAAATGTCATTAATTAAATACCTAGTAGATGTTTTTCATATGTACCTTGTCCAGTTTACTCAACAATCACATGAAGAAGGTGATTCTGTTTTACAGACAGGAAACTAAGTCTTAGAGAGGCTATACAACATGTCCAAAGTGGCACAGTTAATAAGAAGTTGAGTTTGGCCTAATTAGAAGTCCATTCTCAGTCATTTAACAAGAATGTATTAAATGCCGACTATGTACCAGAAATTGTTCTAGATTAGGGATACTGAAATGAGGAAAACAAAGACCTTGCCCTCCTGGAGCTTACATACTAGTGTGAGAAGACATAAACAACAACAACAAAATGAGAAATGGTATATTAGAATCTAAAAAGTGCTTTAGAGAAAAATAAAGCAGAAAAAGGGGGTAATGTTGTGAAGTAGGGGAGGAGGGATTGCAATTTTGAATAGGAGTGTCAGGGAAGGCCTGGCTGAGAAAGCAGTGGTTGAGCAGAGGCCTGAAGGAGTTGAGGGATTGATCCAACCCTGTAAGAGAGCATTTAAGACAGGGGAATGGTAAGCATTAAGGCCTTGAGATGAAATCGTGCCTAGAGAAACAGCAAGGAGACCAGTATGGCTAGAGCTCATGGAACAGTGGGGAGAGTGGAACAAAATGAAATAAAGGAAGACATTAGGGAACCAGAGACGTAGAGCTTTGTAAGTCAGGAAACCAGTGGAGAGTTTTAAACAGAGGAGTTAACTTTATCTGACTTAGTTTTGAATGGATCATTCTGGCTTCCATGTGCAAAAAAGCCTGTAGGGAAACCCGGGTGGAGGCAGGAGACTGGCTAGGCGGCTACTGCAGTGAGAGATGATAGTCAGCTGTGCCAGGATAGGAGTGGAGCACTGTCAAGAGCTGTGAGGGCTTGAGATTTTATCCTGCTACTTACTGGTGAGCTATCAAGTTAGCTAGTTTCTTGCATGCTGGCAGGAAATAACGAGCCTCAGGTTTGTTTCATCCCCCAATACCAACCTATAATAATATGAACACCTGTGTGCCTTCACTAAGTTTCACAAATTTTAATATTTTTTGTCACATTTTAAAATCTCTCTCCATATTTATACACATATGTACACACATGTGTGTATGTTTTATGAACCATTTGAAAACAAGTTGTAGACACTGCAATAGTTCAGCACTAGACCCATGGGGGATGCAGAATGGCCCAGGTGGACACTGTGCATACAGGTGGTTTGTGTCACAGCTGAGGGACTCCAAACTTAGGAAACCCCAATCTAATGGTCTGCGAGCAGACGTGCCTAACCTTTGCTCTCTTTTGCAACGTTACCTATATGATGTTTATTATTCTGGGAGGCGAACAAACCTGTCCTCTGTTTCAGAGGCGACACTATCACTATCTTCCAAGGCTCTTTGCTACACAAATCTCCTTGAAAAGATAGTCCAGAACAAAAGCTAGCAGTGTCTTCCCTTGTAAGATGGGCAGAAGAGTAAAAGATCCATGGAGAATTGTCTCTCAATAAGAATATAGTGTAAAGTGGCTAAATCCTGGAGGTGTTTTTCAGATAGAGCCCAGACCAGATATGGGGTGTAAGAGAAAGAGAGTCCAGAATGATGCTATGGTTTTTGCCAGGCCCTGTACTTGGTGCTGGGGATAGGGTGGCAAATGAGACATTCTAAGCCTTGGTCACCATGAGGCTTACCTCCCTAATGGGAGACAGACCCAAAGTAGCTAAACATGCCACATAAGTGAAATGATTAAATTACGTTATATATAGTTTCTAGGGAATTTAGTTGTTAAAAAAAAGTGTGGTTTTATTTAAACAAGATAAAATTACAACCCGGATAGAAAGGGAAGAGGTAGATTAGACCCCATCAGTGAAGGCAAGTGTGCTTGCTTATAGAGTTCATCCTTGTCATCCTTTTTTGAAAAGTAGAATTAACTTGAGTTTGTGTCTTTTTTGCGATAGACACACTCAGCATTTATTTTTATCAGTAACCCAGACATGCTTAATTTGCAGAAAAGACATTAAAATTTTAAAAGCGTCTATTTTAGGAACCAAATTATTTTACTCTACTTTCTTATAGACACATATCTGGAGGTTGACTGTAATGAGCTATTGTCATAGGTGGAAAACCATCATTAATTTTATTTCTTAGCGGTTTGTTGTCTGTCTACCCACTAGAATAAAGGCTCAAAAAAAGGAGGTTTGCTTTGTTTGTGGACACAGTCTCAGCTCATAGAATAGTGCCTGGTATACAATAGGCGTTTAATAAGTAGCTCTTAAATGAATGAACGTATGATACATGTATGTATTATTTTGTATTTTGCTTATATAAATAGATTCCTTTCCCTAGTATTAATTTCATTTGCAGAAGTGTTAATGTCTGTTAACTTTCTATTAGTTTTTGTACCATAACCATTCTTTAAGTATTGGACATTTAGATGTTTACAATGATACAAAATACTGAAGTAATGTTTTTGTGTATATTGACTTTTTAATTTCTTTTGAATTATCTCAAGTATAAATTCAAAAGAATGGGTCAAAGGTACTAACATCATCATTACTTTCCCTCCATATTGTCTTTTCCAAAAGGGTAGGGTTAGTTTTCAATGGATGAATGCACCTGTTACACCTCAAATGCAAATCCATTAGCACTAGTTGTTACGTTTTTTTTTTTAACCTTCCCGTCTTTGTAGGTGGAAATAGAGGATCAAGCATGCTTTTATTAGCTTTTATTTCATGTCTCCTGATGTTATATATATTTCCATGATTATTTATTATTTTTTCCCTGTGGTATGAGCTGTCTGTTCATATACTTCGCCCAGCAGAGCTGCTTGTTAAATTATCCAGTTCCTAAATTCTAGGCCGAATGATGACATTTAGGTTTTTAATGAAACCTTCTCCTTGGTAGTGGGGTTGTCTCAGATGGCAATTTCAGGTGATGTTTTCCTGGTGAGGCTAAGAGGCAGGAAGGTGAGAAAGGGACTCTTTTTTTTTTTTTTTAAACATCTTTATTGGAATATAATTGCTTTACAATGGTGTGTTAGTTTCTGCCTTATAAGAAAGTGAATCAGTTATACGTATACATATGTTCCCATATCTCTTCCCTCTTGCGTCTCCCTCCCTCCCACCCTCCCTATCCCACCCCTCTAGGTGGTCAGAAAGCACTGAGCTGATCTCCCTGTGCTGTGTGGCTGCTTCCCACTAGCTATCTACCTTACATTTGGTAGTGTATATATGTTCATGCCTCTCTCTCACTTCATCCCAGCTTACCCTTCCCCCTCCCCATATCCTCAAGTCCATTCTGTAGTAGGTCTGTGTCTTTATTCCTGTCTTACGCCTAGGTTCTTCATGACATTTTTTTTTTCTTAAATTCCATATATATGTGTTAGCATATGGTATTTGTTTTTCTCTTTCTGACTTACTTCACTCTGTATGACAGACTCTAGGTCCATCCACCTCATTACAGATAGCTCAATTTCGTTTCTTTTTATGGCTGAGTAATATTCCATTGTATATATGTGTCACATCTTCTTTGTCAATGGACACTTAGGTTGCTTCCATGCCCTGGCTATTGTAAATAGAGCTGCAATGAACATATTGGTACATGACATTTTTTGAAGTATGGTTTTCTCAGGGTATATGCCCAGTAGTGGGATTGCTGAGTCATATGGTAGTTCTATTTGTAGTTTTTTAAGGAACCTCCATACTGTTCTCCATAGTGGCTGTATCAGTTTACCTTCCCACCAACAGTGTAGGAGGGTTCCCTTTTCTCCACACCCTCTCCAGCATTTATTGTTTCTAGATTTTTTGATGATGGCCATTCTGACCGGTGTGAAATGATCTCATTGTAGTTTTGATTTGCATTTCTCTAATGATTAATGATATTGAGCATTCTTTCATGTGTTTGTTGGCAATCTGTATATCTTCTTTGGAGAAGTGTCTATTTGATGCTAACACCCAGACACGGAGGATTTCCTTGCCTGGTGAGGAGTGCCACAAGGAACCACCATTTGATTACATTTCCTCTTTCAACAGATATCTATTGGGCTAGCTGCTGTGTGAACAGCAAAATAAATATCTAATCACATTGTGTTATAAGTATGATAAAAGTGTGGTACGGTAAGAGACAATAATGAGGAAGGGATGAGTGCTTGGAAGCCTTACATCAGGGGAGTCTTTCTAAGGAAGTGGCATTTTACCTGAAACCCAAAGGAAGACATATCCACAAGGTATCTACTATGTCATATCTCTGATAGAAGCACAGTGTAAAATGCCATTACTCCAGCCTGTTCAGCTGAGTTGTAATATCCTGTGGGTCAGAAGGTTGATGTCACTCAAGATGACTAGGTCCGAGAGATGGAAGAATAATGTTCCTCCTTAAGTTTCTTACATGCCTGGTCACTCAGTGATATATAGGAAATAACCTGTGCTTCTTTGAGGCTGCCTACTTAGTTAGATAACCTGTGCTTGTTTGAGGATCAAATAATAAGATCTTCACTGTGTGTCATTTCCCCTATTCTTTCCATATGATTGAAATAGTTAACAATTACCAGAATTCAGAGGAATCCACTTTCTCCTGATTTTATGAATCATGCTGTAAGAGCAGCTAACACAGCATAATACACAATACAGTCATAATGCAGTCTGCATAAAAGTAATCTCAAGTCACATAAATGCTTCATAAAGAGTCCCTGTCTGTACACAACATTTCCTACAGTACACAGGAAAAATGAAAATTAGTATCTTATAGTTGACTTCACTTGGTTTTCTAACTTTGATTACTTCTTGCATAATTTTGGCTTATCCATTTAAGCTTATTCTTAATATATGGACACTTGGGGGTCCATTCGGTCCTTTAGAGGTAAGAAGGGTTTGAAGCCATATTGCTGTTACTGTTAATTTAAATAATCCTCTAAAAGTCCACATTGCAATGAAGCAAGAATACTGCCATGTGTAAAATAGGAGATTTTGTTTTCTGAACATTTAGCAGTTTATTTCACATCCTACGTGTAACCCTTTGTTATAGTCTGTAATGTCTGAGGAGGCATGCATGTATAGTCCATTGCCAGGAAAAAATACAGTCTTACTAGTAGCTGACTGCAGATATTCTCAGAGTCCAGAGTATGATGCAAATATATATATATATATATATATATATATATATATATATATATATATATATATATATATATTTTACTATTCTTATTGTGCTCTTTTAGCCCGAGTCAGCTTTAGCCCCCTTCTCCTCTAGACGTCTTCCCTTGCTCCTTTCTTCTTTCACTCCTCTAGCCACCCCATGTGATCAGAGCTGGGGAAACCACTGTTCCTGGGTCTCTTCTGGAAGGCAGTGAGGAATCAGAGTTGGTGGCACCTCACAGCCTTCCCTGGGATTTGGCTTAAACTTTTCAGATTCTTTGGAGTGGAATCTGTTATATAAATATAAATATATATATATTTATATATATATATTTATATATATTTATATATATATAAATTTATATATATATAAATCTGGTGTTAATAGAGCAACCCTCATAGCACAAGTCTGGTGTAACTGTGTCAAAAAGGACTCCTTCCACCAAGAAGGAGGCTGAGAAAGCAAAAAAAAAAAGGTGTAGGGGACAAAGAACCTGGATCTGTCACAGATGATCTTCCAGAGTTCTTCGAAGTCGATTTATTCCATGGTAAACCTCTCAGAGCCACTTCACCAGAAACACGTCTTTACTAAAAAATGCTTTCTAGGTTCACGTGAGGTAATCACAGTTCCAACCTAGCACAGAAATTTAGTGAGGCAAGGATAATCAAGTTATCCGTACAGTCAATAAAAACGGCGTGGGCACTTATCTTTTCCCAGTTTCTCTGTAATGTGTGTAAAAGAAATTATTAATCCAATAGTGACACATAGTTTTACTCCACAGATGGGAAGGAAACTTAATTATTCCTAGGAGCTGCTATTTATTAGTCTGAAAGACTTGTTTAAAATTGTAGTTGCACTAATACAGCATTGTTAACTTGACAGCAAAAGTAACACAGCTTAAGCCTTCATACAATCTGCCCTGCTCTACAGGATCCCTCTTACTGCAGACTTTCAGTGGAGTTCTGAATGACTCATTCTCATATAAAAGATTTGACACTGAGCTGGATTCAAGTTTTAATTCTTCCCAGTTTGATCCATCATTGAAAAATGTATTGGTGGTACTGTTCAAACCTTAACATCTTACTGTATTAAAACTAACTTTTGTCAGATAAAAGTTGCTTCTCTAAATTGTTGAAATATGTATTCATGAATGCCTAATTTTCTAGATTTTTCCTGAAAATAGTATCTTAAAGTTATGGCTAAGAATTTGTATCCATTTCTCTTGTAATTATCTTAATTACACTAGATATCATTGTTGCCTTTCAAAGAGACAGCCAACTAGGCTTTATATCAAGCTTTTACTCCAGGAACTAAAGAACTTTTTCCTTTGTAAACTGTATAAAAAGATGCTACATATTATGTACCAAGGAAAATGGTTGTTTTTTTCCCCTAAACCGCCAAAGAATCTCTTTCATCTCCTGGCATTCTGTCAAGCTCATTACTGCTTCAACATTTGAACTTGTCACCTCTCCAAACTCATCCAGTTGTATTTCATCATCTTTTGACAAATCTTAAAGTTTTCTAAAAAGCTCCTTTGGATTTTCTGTAAAAGCCCATTTTTTGAGATTCAGAAAGCTTCTTTAATTAGTAGATTTTTATTAAAAAATTCATAAAAGGATGACCAAAATTCAAATATCTGTCCGCATTTCAATTTTTGTTAAAATTTTTGTTTGCTTCCAACTTTGCCTCTGTTAGAACTTTTTTTTTTTCCCGCCCTTAAGTCTGTGAGAAGATGGTAGTATTCCTTGATATCTCATCAGAAACAAAGAGCAGAAGGCCCTGGGGAGCCAGCATTTCCAGTACTGGGTACTACTGAGAAATACAGTTAGATTCAGAATTACTCAACTCATTGAATTCACAGCTCCTCTACCACCTTAATTTATTTTCTCTCCTTTGCCCACCTTTGGAGAATTACTCCCCTTTGAATTTTCCTTTTGTATATCTTTTAGGTTTTCTGAGTACAATCTTGTGAATTTCTGGCACTGTTCTTGTACCTTGAAGGTGAAAGAAAGGCTGGCTTTAAATGTGTTTGTTTGAGTGTCCCCAAGCTGGACCTTCCTCGTCCTGAGGATCTCAGGCCTGCTAGACCCAGTAAATATTGCTAGAAGAGAGTGCAATATATTCTGTGCAGCCTACAGATGACGTTTCATGTTCAAAGGATCATTGCTGGGTTCATGTCTTTCTGTGGAGGGGCCAGAGTCCTCATTTGTTTTATACTCATTCTCTTCTGTATCATTTATTTAAAGAGATTAGAAGAGTACTCCTTTCTGTACCAGCTTCTCTCTCAATTTAGACAGAAGAATATCAGTTTCAAAGCCTTTGGCCTCTTTCAAAGCTATACCTCTATGGTTTGGAATGCTGTTTTGAAGATGTGACAGGGTCAGCTGGAAAAACCAAGGGCCTAGCTAGGTATCATCCTCAAATTGCCACTAAAGTAAAGTACCTTAGGATTCCTTGGTGAGAATAAAGATGTCCCTAAGTTCAAAGAAGTGTTTCTGGAGGGAATGAAAACATTTTTAATGAAGTGACAACACTTTACTCTCTAATTACAGAAGTTGAGTAAATGTTCCTTTTGTGGGGAGGCTGTCTCCCTGAGCAGGGCTATGGCCTAGTGGACCACTCCAAACACCGGGGGAAAACTTATGAACAGTTGGGAGAAGTCACCAAAAATGAAGAACTACTGCCTTGCTTACAAAGATTTTCACTCCCCTTCCTAAGTATACCCAACTCCTTTGATTTGTCACATAAGCATCTGCTCTGGCAAACATCGTAATTTCTCTGCACAGAACTAGACCTTCATGAGAATGAAAAACAAAAGATTACAAAAGAGAAGCAGAGTTCAACAGGCTTCTTTAAAGCTCATTTATTGATTCTCATTAGGATTTATCTGACATAGAGCCTTTAAGCATAAGCTTATATCCAGTCAACATTCCTTTATAGAGTTTTTACACTTTTAGAGCCTTTTCGAAGGGAATTTTAAAGAAATAGAAGACATGGCCACTAAGTTTCCCCTACTAACTGAAGGTGGAAAATATAACTGAAATGGCTTGAAACTAAGCATATCAATACAGTATAATGGCACCACTTTGCCATTAAGGTAGTACAAGCTCTTGGGTGGCCTAGATGCTCCCAAATTTAAAGAGCTTCATGTTATGCATTGAGGTCCTTAATAACCACTCCCTCTCCCTCCTCCTTTGAATCACTCCGTCAGAGTTTCAGATGCCCCAGAGCTTCTGGACCCTCAGATTAGATTCAGATCCCACAGTGTACTTTTTTCTTTGACATGATGGGGATGATTTTGTGAAGCCGCCTCATTTTGTTAGTTTGGATTGATAGTTCAAGGGTGACTTGAAGTATGTTGGATTATCAGCTAGAACACTTCTAGTAAGATATGTGATTCTATAAGTTTGGATGCTGTTGCACAATTTGGTGACTCTTTTTGGATATTAATTAATATTGCTATCAAGGGTTTATATTACTAATATTATTTTAAAAAGTTCCCTTTGTGTCTCAAAGTTCAAATATAATATGGGCTTGTGGATAAGGATGCAAATGATACAAAGTTATGTGTGTGTGCAGATGTGTTTATGCATTATATGAAAATTGAACAATTCTCTATCTCCCTCCCCGATAGCCTGAAATAACCCATTCCATAATCTTCTCCTTTTTACAAATATATATAAGCATACAAGCACAGATTCATTGTTTGTTGTTATTGAAATAAAATCATGCTGAATGCAATTTGCTTTTTTCACCTAAAAATCACAACCTTGCACCTCACTAGTTATGGTACTATTATCTTTTGTACTTATAAACACACATATTTTAATTTTCTATAAGTGAGATCATAACACTTCCTGTAGGATATTACCTTTTGATTTTATTTTAACTTTTACTATTATTAATTTTCATTTTTATAATGCTTTACAGATCACAAACTCTTCCCACATATGCCATCTTATTTATTCTTAAACACTCTGTGAGGTGGTTACTATTAACTCTATTTTACTTGATCAGAAACCTTAGAGAAGTTGATGCCTTCCCTCCATCATAAAGCTACTAACGGTAGAGTCAAGATTCAGACTTGTCTTGTCTTACTCACTCATGCCTTAGAGGGCACTTAATTTTCTGATAATGTTTGAAAATGTTTGTGGGAAGTTAGGCAGATCCCTACTGAATGACATTTGTAATTCCCTTCATCATATCAAAAAATTGTCAATATTTTTCTTTTTTTATTTGACCAATAAGCCTCTAGCAAGATAGCCATCACCTTATGTACCATATCTGTTTGTTTTGCTATCTGTTGTACAGACTGGTGGATTCTATGAGAATTTTTCTGCCTTAATTCTTTTTTTTTTTTGCGGTACGCGGGCCTCTCACTGTTGTGGCCTCTCCTGTTGTGGAGCACAGGCTCCAGACGCGCAGGCTCAGCGGCCATGACTCACGGGCCTAGCCACTCCGCGGCATGTGGGATCTTCCCGGACCGGGCACGAACCCGTGTCCCGTGCATCGGCAGGCGGACTCTTAACCACTGCGCCACCAGGGAAGCCCCTGCCTTAATTCTTAAAACAGCTTTCTATTAACCTGAAGCATTGTTCCATTTAATATGTATTTCCACATCCTATTATTTGCTCCTAAACTTTTTTTATTTACATTTTCTCTGGACTGAGCTCAATTTGCTGTACATTAGTCCCAGAGCCTGAATGATTCATCTGAATCCAAGTACATTATTTCTCATAGTATCTTTCTTTTCACAATTTAACTTAGCCTGTAAACTTGCTTTCCATGCATCCTCCAAATTAATAGCAGAAAAATAAACTTTTAAAGATGAAATCAAAGCTTGCCCTTGGCCTCATGGGAACATAAATATTGGTCTGAGAAATGGCTTGGCTACCGTCCTGATGTATCTCAAGAGGCAATTCCCTTTTCCTATTTTATTTGTTAATGGTAATATAAAAAGGATTAATTATAATGCTGAGTTTTAAGCATCTAACCATGGAGATCCAGCCAGCAATGAATGTAAGAACTTTTAGGCAAAGATGTTGGTAATTAATTAAAAAACAGATGCTTACAGGTCCTCTGCCCATTAAAAAAATTGGGTTGTTTGTTTTTTGGATATTGAGTTGTATGAGTTTTTAATATATTTTGGATAGTTACCCTTATCAGACATATTATTTGCAAATATCTTCTCCCATTCAGTAGGTTGCCATTTCGTTTTGGTGGTGATTTCCTTCACTGTGCAAAAGCTTTTAAGTTTGATTCAGTTCCATTTGTTTATTTTTGCTTTTGTTTCTCCTGCCTGGGGAGACAGATCCAAAAAAATATTGCTAAGACCAATATCAAAGGGCATACTGCCTATGTTTTCTTTTAGGAGTTTTATGGTTTCAGGTCTTACATTTAGGTATGTAATCTATTTTGAGTTTATTTTTGTATATGGTATGAGAAAATGTTCTAATTTCGTTTTTCACAAGTAACTGTCCAGTTTTGCCAGCACCATTTATTGAAGACACTATCTTTTTCCGTTATATATTCTTGCCTCCTTTGTCATAGATTAATTGACCATATGTGCGTGGGTTTATTTCTGGGCTGTCTATTCTGTTCCACTGATCTATGTGTCTGTTTTTGTGCCAGTACCATACTGTTTAAATTAATTTAGCTTTGTAGTATAGTCTGAAGTTAGGGAACGTGAGGCCTCCAGGTTTATTCTTTTTTCTCCAGATAGGCCTTTTTCCAAAGAACACATACAGATGGCCAACAGGTACATTAAAAAATGCTCAGCATCACTAGTCATAAGGGAAATGCACATCAGAACCACAATGAGATATCACCTCACAACAGTCAGACTAGCTATTGTCAAAAAGACAAGAAATAACAAATGTTGGCGAGGATGTGGATGAAAGGGAGCATTTGTATACTGTTGGTGGGAATGTAAATTTGTACAGCCACTATGGAAAACAGTATGGAAGTTCCTCAAAAAGTTAAAAATAGAACTGCAACACAATTCAACAGTTCCACTCTTCGGTATTTATCTGAAGGAAACAAGAACAAATTTGAAAAGATATATGCACCCCAATGTTCATAGCAGCATTATTTACAATAGCCACGATATGGAAGCCACCTAAGTATTCATGAACGGATGAATGGATAAAGAAGATGAATGGCTAATATTCCACTGTAAATAGTGGAATATTACTCAGCCATAAAAAAGAATGGAATTTTGCCATTTGTGACAACATAGATGGACTTGAGGGCATTAAGCTTAGTGAAATAAGTCAGAGAAAGACAAATGCTGTATGTTTTTTCTTATATGTGGAATCTGAAAAGTAAAACAAACATACAAATATAACAAGACAGAAATAGACTCATAAATATAGAGAACAATCTAGTGGTTACCAGAGGGGAGAGGAATGGGGCAGGGACAAAATAGGTGAAGGGGATTAAGAGGTACAAACCACTACATTTAAAATAAATTTTACAAGGATAGAATGTACAGCACATGGAGTATAATCATTATTTTATAATAACTTTGTATGGAGTATAGTCTATAAAAATATCAAATTACTATGTTGTACACCTGAAACTAATATAAGTCATCAATGATACTTCAATAAAAACAAACAAAAAACACATGCTTACACAGTGTAAGGTAATATAGAATGAAATGGACTGTGGAGATTGAGAGATTCAGGTTTGAATCCTTGCTTTGGCACTGGCTAACTCTTAGACCTTGGAGAGTTTGATTACTTTCTCTAAGAATGTTTCTTCAATTATAAAATAGGGATAATGCTCATAGGTTTTTTGGGAGCATTAAATGATACAATGCGCTGATTGCTATTACAACGTTTAGCATTTAGGAAATCTTGAGTATGTGGAAAGTTTAACCACATGTAATTATTGATTTTAAACTGCTATTTACCTACAAAACAACTCTTTTATGCCTATTATATTTATATCTAATGTACCTATATACCTAATATAACTAAATAGCTAAAAGTATTTTGTCATTTTAGTCAGGTTCTTCTGTATTTCTATTAGTTATTTTTTTCTTTGTCTCTTTTCCTGACAACATAATAAACTATTTTTTCCTATTTTGAAGACACGTTTTGGTACAAGAGCCTTCTTAAATATGCCTTAATTCTTTCTGTTAAATTAGTAATAATAGTTACATTATTAAACTAAATTATCATAGTACTGTGAAGGAGTTAAAATATCCTCCTTCCCATAACCTTATCAAGTATGGATTCGAACTTTGATGACTTACAGTCCAACTGCACAGTTTATTATGGACTTAAAATCAGATTTTATGGCAATTAGCAAAATAAGGTCACAAAGTTTCAAAAAATTTTTTGAAAAATTTTGGTTTTAAATTTGGTTTTAGACCAGATTTGAGTGATTAGTTTCATTTGTTCATATTTAAGGGTAGTGGTATAATCCTTTGAGAATGAATAACTTTTGGTTAGCTACTCTATCCATAGCATTTCTGAGCATAGAAGACTGTATTCTTGTTGTTAAGGAGTTTACAATCACTTATGAGTTTATAATGGACCAGGTGCTATTTTAAGCACAAGCAATAGTGGTAAACAAAGACAGATGTCCTGGCCTTGATGAACTAAGATTATAGTTGGAAAGAAACAAATCAACATATAAATAAGAATTTCAGACACTGTAAGTGCTATTTGAAGATAATATAGAGTCTGGTGGCATGAAGGGAAGGCCTCTCTTTGAATTGAAACCTGAGCGATATGAAAGCTGGCATGTGCTGATCCAGGAAAGAGTGTTCTAGGCAGAAGGTAAATACTGTACAATGCTCTGAAATGGGAGCAAGATAGTTGGCATGGGGATAGGATGAGTGTACAAACGACTCTCACCAAAGACAGAATGTGAGTGAGAACATTTGGAAGCCATTTGCATCCAAGTGAAAAGTGAGGAACTCAGAAAATGCATTTGGATAGTGTCTCCTGTAAGGTACCATGTAGTCAAGGTTGATGAATTCCTGTTCAGCATTCTAATTAAAACATCAATTGGGATTCTGTTTTTCCATCCTAATGGAAATTTTATAAGTGCACTGGAAGAAAGAGGTTGTCTTTTCATAAAGGAAAAGACTGATATGCTTAGAGATGTGAAAACAGTTTTTATGCCATATACACCTTTGATTTGGTTAATTTCAACTGGAATTGAAAGGCCTGAATTTTGGGATTGACTTTTTACAGCTTAGACCTGTCACTTTAGTCAAGCTGCATGTTGTCCTGCTACTAAGCAGGTAACAATATACCCGTAATTATAGATCCTATACAAGAATCCCTGAGACTGTCGAATCTCTGTTTCCTTCCCTAAATTGGCGTATTCTAAGATCATCAAATTTTGGTATGAGCATGTCTGAAAACGAAGCCAGAAGTACTGAAAACATAACTTTAAACTATTTTTTCACTCTTGCTCCTCCCCTAATAAAAGGCATGTATTTTAACTAGGTTAGTGTTTTTCCTGGTTCTCCAGTTATAGTACAGCTTCATTTTAAGCATGAATAAATAGCTTACATTTTCATTTCCTGAATTATCAGAGCTGAAAAAAAAAAGCAGAGGTACGCAGTTCAACTGAGACTCAAAACTTGTTAGAGAAACTTTTCCCGCAAGAGAGAAAAGAAAGCAGAAGGATTTGGGGTCTATATGAACAATGACATTAGCAAACCTTGTAATGTGTCAAATTTTGAATATAAAGAACTTATCACAAGTAGTAATTTTTTCTCTAGATTCCTTGAGCAGGAACTTTTAACACCAAGACAGAAGACAAACTAAAATCACTCTCACCTATATTCCTTCCTCTACCCATTAATAGCCTTCCTACTGTAATGCATCAAAGCATTATTATCTCATTTTCTACACTGGCTTTTTTGATTCTCAGCATGAGAATTTCTCAGCAAGGTAGTAGAATAATTGGCATTAGCAGAGATTGAAATTAATATTAGAAATGTAGTCAATGATTGTTTATTTTGGCTGAAGGTTTCTGGGGTAGGTCATTTGGTATTACCAAAGAAATCCAGTTTGCCAAATATATTTCCCTTAGAATTCATTAAAAAAAATGAAGGAAGAATCTGAATCAGTAACAAATTATGTAGTTACCTAAAATCAGTGTATCTGTGATTTGCTTACGGCTGTGGTTGTGACACAAGAACACAGAGCTGGGTTTTGCTGGGAAGTTGAAAGTCTGATGCAAACAGGCAGAATTACATTTTGCTTTGTGTTGCTAATTGGCAGTTATATAAAGTCACAGAAAATGAAGGCATGGATGTGGAACTGAATCTATGAGTGATTTATTATCAAAAACATGAGAAATGACTGAGTATCATGCAAAATGTTTAGCCCTGATGGATAGAGTTTGGAGTAGAAATTTTAAATTTACTATGAAACCAATTAAAACAAAGAGGTACAGTAAAAAGTCTCACTTCTGTATTCTCTCATTCATCCCAGTTTTTCCTCATCTCCCCAGGCCAAGAAGCTATACCATTTCCTACATATTTACCCTCCTAGGGTTTCTTTTTGCAAATTCAAGCAAATACAGAAATGTATTCATATTCCCCATTTCTTACTACTGTGAAGTATTATATGAATGGGACAATTATAGTGTATATGCTTACGAGATGTGTAGACCAGGCATGCCATCAACGTATCTTCAATGCTCACAACAATCATAAAGTAAGTAGTCTTTTCTCCATTTTACATATGAAGAAATTGAGGCTCAGGGGCGTTACTACATGCCCCAAGTTCATACATTATTGGAGCTAGGATTCAGAGTCCCTCTTTTTGCACTTATGATACTTATTGGTGTAACCTCAGCAGTTTAGCACTTCTGTATGAAAATGTCAGAATGGAATTCTGTAGCTCTTGAACAACTAATTCTGTTATTTTATTTACACAACTTTATGGAAAGTTTAATCTTTTAATTTTCAAAGTAAAAGCGACTTTTTCCTAATATTATTTTTGTAAATAAGAGAGTGAAACTCACGTTAAACCCAATTGTCCAGATGAAATCACTGTTAACATTTTGGTATCTATCCTTGTGAACTGTTTTGTATATAAAGTGATATCTCATCATGCAGCATTTCAGGGGAGTTATGGATTGGCAAGTGATCTTTCTCACACACACTCATGCACATTGTTAGTTCCTCATTTGGTTACCCAAGAACCCAGAATGTTGTTATTGGTAGCTGAGTGGTCATGATGGGCAGGGCCACTATAGTGTATCTTAGCATGATTCTTCCCCGGCCTCAAGTTCCTTAGTGGAATGCCCAGATGCCAGTGTCCATGCACAGTAGAGTCCTGCCTCATCTGAGAAAAGAAATGGTAGAATTTTTGCTCTGTCCTAACTGCTTTTATACAGCCTACAACACCATTCCAAAATAGCTTACCCTGACCATCTGCATGCTGCCACCTGAGCAAATCTCTGCAGACATGTCAATTCTCGGTGCATGGTGGTACATCCAACTGCTATGGGTTTTCTTTTCAAGTTTATAAGGGGTCACCTGTACATTTATCTACCAGTTTCCATTGATTCTCCCTTTCGAACGTCATCATATACTCATTAGTCTTTCTGAGACTCAAATAGTTCCAGTCTCTAGTTATAAACAGTTTCTTTTTGATTCACATTCACACTCCTCACCTTCTGGCCGATGAGAATCCCTTCAAGCTAGCTCCTTGTAACCACCACCACAAAGCTTTGGAAGTATCCTTGCCGCCTGTTAACTAGATGAGCCCACCCCACTCTAAGTTCTTCTGTCCCAGAAACAGAATCAGCTTCTAGAAACTAAATTTGGGCGTTGGGACTGCATAATATACTGTTTCATATGATCTAGGGGCTAGAGCATGACAACAAAGACCTACAGGCCTTCAGTGATAGAACATTTACTTTTTTGTCAATATTAATGAATTAATGTGTCTATGCCTGACTTACCACTTTTAAAATATTGCTTAAAATGATAGTTTATTAATGTAAATTTTCCCTCATTTGGGGCTATAGTTTTTTCTTTGTTTACTAAGCTTTGATTTTCCATTATATATATTGTCTTACTAAACTGTGTATTTAAATTTCTAAATTACTCCCAAATTCATTTTCTTTCTTTCTGACTCTTGGCTCTAGCATCCTGGGACTTTAGTGTGCAGGAATCAGTTGTCCCCTGTGTCAAGCATCACTGGAGCACGAATGAAAAGGAAAATAAGGCCAACTTCTTTTCAAGGGGAATACTAAAGAAATAATGTTCTGGGCCAAAAGGCAAAACTATAGAGATAGTAAAAAGATCAGTGGTTAGCAGTGGTTGAGAAGGAGGCAGGAAGAGAAGGATGAATAGGTGGAGCACGGGGAATTTTTAGACTAGTGAAACTGTTGTATATACTATAATAGTGGATAATATGGCATATATTTACCAAAACCCATAGAATTACAGCAATAAAGAATGAACCCTAATGTAAACTATGGACTTTAGTTAATAATAAGGTATTAGTATTGGTTCATCAATTGCAACAAATGTACATTAAGGCAAGATTTATTTTTTTACAGTCCTTTATTTCTTTTTTTTAAACATCTTTATTACTCTAATAGAGTATAATTGCTTTACAATGGTGTGTCAGTTTCTGCTTTATAACAAAGTGAATCAGTTATACATATACATATGTGCCCATACCTCTTCCCTGTTGCATCTCCCTCCCTCCCACCCTCCCTATCCCACCCCTCTAGGTGGTCACAAAGCACCGAGCTGATCTCTCTGTGCTATAAGGCTGCTTCCCACTAGCTATCTATTTTACGTTTGGTAGTGTATATATGTCCATGCCACTCTCTCACTGTGTCACAGCTTACCCTTCCCCCTCCCCTTATCCTCAAGTCCATTCTCTAGTAGGTCTGCATCTTTATTCCCGTCTTGCCCCTAGGTTCTTCTGACCATTTTCTTTTTTTAGATTCCATATATATGTGTTAGCATATGATATTTGTTTTTCTGACTTAATTCACTCTGTATGACAGTCTCTAGGTCCATCCACCTCACTACAAATAACTCAGTTTCATTCCTTTTTATGGCTGAGTAATATTCCATTGTATATATGTGCCACATCTTCTTTGTCAGTGGACACTTAGGTTGCTTCCATGCCCTGGCTATTGTAAATAGAGCTGCAGTGAACATTTTGGTATATGACTTTTTTTTTTTTTTTATATGACTCTTTTTGAATTATGGTTTTCTCAGGGTTTATGCCCAGTAGTGGGATTGCTGGGTCGTATGGTAGTTCTATTTGTAGTTTTTTAAAGAACCTCCATACTGTTCTCCGTAGTGGCTGTATCAATTTACATTCTCACCAACAGTGCAAGAGGGTTCCCTTTTCTCCACACCCTCTCCAGCATTTGTTGTTTGTAGATATTTTGACGCTTGCCATTCTGACCGGTGTGAAATGATATCTCATTGTAGTTTTGATTTGCATTTCTCTAATGATTAATGATGTTGAGCATTCTTTCATGTGTTTGTTGACAATCTGTATGTCTTCTTTGGAGAAATGTCTATTTAGGTCTTCTACCCATTTTTGGATTGGGTTGTTTGTTTTTTTGATATTGAGCTGCATGAATTGCTTGTATGTTTTGAAGATTAATCCTTTGTCAGTTGCTTCATTTGCAAATATTTTCTCCCATTCTGAGTGTTGTCTTTTCGTCTTGTTTATTGGTTTCCTTTGCTATGCAAAAGCTTTGAAGTTTCATTAGGTCCCATTTGTTTATTTTTGTTTCCATTTCTGAGGGTGGGTCAAAAAGGATCTTGCTGTGCTTTATGTCATAGAGTGTTCTGCCTGTGTTTTCCTCTAAGAGTTTGATGGTGTCTGCCCTTACATTTAGGGCTTTAATCCATTTAAGTCAAAGATGTTAATAGTAGGAAAACTATGTGTAGAGAATGGGGACTTATGGAGAGAGGATATGTATGAGAATTCTCTGTACTTTATGTTAAATTTTTCTATAAACCTAAAATTTAAAAACTTACTAATTTAAAAAAGTTGCAATTTTATATTATTTCATTTATTGTATATCTCCAGTCTTAATCTGGGTAACAGTCATTCAGTGTTATATAAAAAAGAGCATAGTCATTTTAAGTTTTGGTGGGAAAATCCAAATCCTGATATGGACTAAAAGCACTGTCTTTTGCCTTTTGTGGTAATTGTATGGTCATCAGAGAGTAGAAATTGGTTGTCTGTTATCTACTTTTTCTGTGTAACAAGACCCCCTTTGTGATTTAGTCAAAAGCCAAACAGGCTGACTAGACATTGGGCTATGAGTTTAGATCTGGATGGGGTCAGAGGCAATAATTTATGCTTCATTGCCTGTAGTATGTCAGGGTGGGCCCTTCACATGTGCTTCACAGAAACTTAGCTGGTTTGGATGAACTGTCTATCAGTAACACTGAAGTTTCCATTTTACATGGCCATTTAGCATGTGCATTCAGGCAGGGGGAAGACACCATTTCTTCCACTTTCTATGCAATTCCACCCCAGAACAATTTACTGTTAATTCTGGGAGTATCTTTGTTTTCCTGGGAGTGAGGATGCAGTATGGATTAGAGTGGATCAGAGAGTCTAAGAGAGACTTCTTCAGAAGGAAGAAACTGATAGAAACTTGATATGTCTATCTTGAGAGGAGATTTAGAAAATTGTCCAAGAGTTAGGGCTTGAATTAGAGATAAATATACAGAATGCTAAGCAAATGATGACATAGTAATATAATTAGTAGCTCCAGAGAAAACAAAATGATAGCAGAAAAGAATATAGTTCACTTCATACCTCATCTGTGGATGTTCCTTATATAGTCATAATATCAAAAATCGTGATTATTGATCTTCCCCATTTATCTGCATTAGTGGTGAGCCAAGGGACAAAGGTGTGAGCGTGTGGCAGGAGCAGGAGTAGGAAAAGGTGCTAAATTGCATCTTCTTTGGGAGGAAATTAAAAATGGAAGAATAAAAATAATACAAATGTTAATTAGAGATATGGAGGCACATTCTGAAATTATTACCTAAAGGAGATGCAAGTTGTTGTCTTCGGAAGGCGAAGAATCAGGGGTGAGGGGCCCAGGGAACTGCTGTTTTTCATAAGTGACTCCCCTCTCCCCATAGTGTCATTTGATTCCTTCAACTATGTCTCAAGTATAACTTTCATAAACACAACTAAAAAGTAAAAATCATGTTTAAATGAAAAAGTTAACACAGTAATTTTCAAGTTAAAACTCCCCAGGTACATTTTGTCCTATTTTAAGTTATGTGCATGATTATTTTGATAACATTTAAAAATACTTTTAAAGGTAGCATGAACTTTAGCAGCTTCAGCTTTCCTTAATAGCAGCACAGTTTCAGAACTGAGCACAGGTTCTTCTTGGATTGTGTGCATACTTCTTCCCACCACACTAGGATAAGTATGTAAATGCTTTGAGAGGTGTAAATAGGAGGTGATGGTACTGACATGGGAAATGATTCAGGGTTCAGATAAGTAGTTTTTCACTTTGGGTTCATTTTCAATTGGTGGAAACATATATGAAAAGCAAGCACACCTGCTCTATTTTTGTTCTTGTTCCATTTCTGGCCTCAAGCACAAGTACTAAAAATTGATGAGCTATTCTGAAATTTCCAAGTGCCAGTGTTCATATTCAAGACATAAATAAGTTCAAGTCAGTTTGGGGAAAAGCAGCTCAACTCTGATTTAGACTTCTGTACTGGGAAGGTTGACTTCCTGCTTTTTATCTTCTCACATCTTTTTAAAAGGTATATTCTTTCTCTCTTATACAAGCCTGCTATTAGTTTGTATCAAAGACTTTTCCTCTTCTTTCAAAATGGATCTGTTCCGTGAAGATTTCAGGGACAAGTGACCACCTACTATTTTACACTGTCCCATTAAGCGTGTCTCTGTGTCATCTTTATGCATCCCTGTAGGCTTTTAAATCCAAAATCCCTCAACAATGGCGTCTTTGTTCCCTATTCTCTGAATGGCTCTTAACTATTGTAAAGCAGTGAAGGGATGGTACTAATTTATGTAATTCAGAGTAGAGAAGTGTAATCCTGACATATAAGGGGATAAAATATGACTTAGGTAAATGTGTATATTCTTTAATATCTGAAGGATTTTGATGCAATTTGGTTTCATATTTTGTTGATAAAAACACGTTTTTCCCCCCTGTTAGTTATCAGTTATGTCATAAAACTTTGGGCATTTTTGGACATGGCTGTTCATGGTCTTATGGTTTAGTTCTCCCCTGCCAGCCCCTGCCCATGTATTTGGTCAAGTATGTATAATATGTAGTATGTCCCATACCTAGAGAGAAAGAATCAGGGTCCCTGCAATTCAGATACTGAATTGTATATTGTATACAATTGTATATTGTTCAGATACAACAATAACTATGGTTTGTTGAACATATTTGCATCCACACTCTGATAAATATGTACAACTGAGTATACAAGTGACTTCTAATATTCTTGATGACTTCTTCCTTGCTAAGGTACCTGGTGATAGCCCTAACAAAATATGGCTAAATGAATGTCGTTGCAGTATAGATACTCATCTTTATTTTATTTTTCCTGTTGGTCTGGTTTACGTTTTGATGCCCATTTCTTGCTTCCAGACCTTTATAGTTGAATACTTTTACCTGTTCTTGCACTTATTCATAGTATGGCCATTAAGTCCTGAGAGTTTATCAGCTAATGTCTATGTAAGGCTTTGCTCCTCCCACGTGTGCTCTGCAGATTGCTCTAAGGATCACTAGAACACCTCAAGTTTGGGGGTTTTTTCGTTTTTGTTTTTTTTCTGGTGATGTACTCTCTCTGCAGGATTAGCATGCTAGTGTGGTTATGCCCTTTTTTTTCTGTGGCCATTGGAGAGGAGATTGAACACTCCTTTGCTCAGAAGAGTCTTTTCCTACTTAGAGTCTTGTCTTAAAGCTCATCTGTTATTTACTCAAGCCTGAGCACTTCCTGTGAGTTAACATTAGCTCTGGTCCATGCCACTTAATTAATTAATATGTGTGCTTAATTAATTAATATGTGTGTGGGGAGTCATACATACATATACACACGTACACATATACATGTGTTTTATAAATGTGTGTGTATATATACATATTACAAATACATTACATATATGCATAAAATCATGAAAATTTGGAATGTTATGCTGAGTATGCCAATGGGAATGAGTCTTCCAGCTCAGTATTCAATTTTCATGGCAAGAACTCTAAGGGAGTTTTTGGGGGAGAGAATATAGCCTTTATTCTCTCAGTTCTATGTCTCAAAATGGGCAGAACGCAGGATATTCTTAGCTTTTCCTTTGTTACCTGTTATGAAGCTATTATCTACGGACTTTTAAATGAAATACTTTTGAGTTTTTTCTTTACATATTTTCCATATTTTCTGTGTGAATTTATAACTTTTATAATGGGGAATATATGATACACTTTTACTTTCAATGTATTTGTCTTTATATTTAAAATGTTTCTTCCAAACAGCAAAAAGTTGGGTCTTGCCTTTTTAAATCTGGTCTGACAATCTTTGCCTTTCACATGGAGTACTTGGTCAATTTAAAGTAAACGTAACGGGCTTCCCTGGTAGCACAGTGGTTGGGAATCTGCCTGCCAATGTAGGGGACACAGGTTCGAGCCCTGGTCCGGGAAGATCCCACATGCCGCGGAGCAACTAAGCCTATGTGCCACAACCACTGAACCTGCGCTCTAGAGCCCGTGTGCCACAACTACTGAGCCCGTGTGCCACAATTACTGAAACCCGTGTACCTAGAGCCCGTGCTCTGCAACAAGAGAAGCCACCTCAGTGAGAAGTCCACGCACCACAACAAAGAGTAGCTCCTGCTCGCGGCAACTAGAGAAAGTCCGCGTGCAGCGATGAAGACCCAACGCAGCCAAAAATAAACAAATAAAATAAATAAATTTTAAAAAAGTAAATGTAACTATTTTTATGGTTGGATTTTAGTATATCATCTAGGTTATTTAATTCTATTTGTCCTGTCTGTTCCTTATTGCCTTTACCCCCTTTCCTACTTTTTTTGGTGAATCAGTATATTTATTATTTCTTTTTATTTCCTCTATTGACTTTTTATCTATATCTCTTTGTATATTTTTAGTGGTTGCTCTAGAGATAATATAGTTTAAAGATAAATTCTCTATATTTAAATAAAGAACATGAACAATGTAAGAACCTTATATCAAAAGAATACAGTTCTCACCACTGCCCCCTCTTCTACTTAGTTCTTGACTATAGTTTCTACCTCTGCAAAATTCCTCATCTATTCACACATGTTGCTCAACTTTTATAGTAGTTCCCTTAATGCATTTGTCATAATTATTTTAAAGTCCCTATCTGATAAATCTAATATATGAGCTCTCTCCTGATTTGCTTCTATTGCTTTTTTGTCTTTATTGATCATGGGTCACATTTTTCTTGCTTGTTCATGTGTTTCATAGTTTTTCATTTTATGCCAGACATTGTATGTAAAAGGATAAACATATTTATAAAAATAATATTTACCACCATAACAGTGATGTTGCTGCTTCTGTTAGGCTGTTAGTATGAGGGACTAATTCAATCTCATCTGTAGTGGAGCTGGATCTGGGCTTTGTCCTAGCTTTAGTTTTTTGTAGTCACCACTGGCTTCAAACGTTTTGATGATGGGATCTAGACATGCCCCTCAGCAGGGTTTAGTGAGACTCCAGAGATGTCAGTTGACAGCTTTAATTGTCTTTGGGAATCCTCTTTGCTTTCTAGTCCTGCCTCCAGCTTTCTGTACCTCAGGGGACCTCTCTTCATCTAGCTACCCTGTTCTAGCCTCTGGAGGACTGCTCTAGTACCCTCTGTTAAGGCCCAGAGTAGCTTGGATGGATTTCTCTCAGCATTTTAAAAAATGGTTTTAGGCATTTTATTATTTATTTATTTATATAATTTACTGAGGTGATATTCATGATCTATAAATTCACCATTTAAAGTGAACAATTCGGTGACATTCAGTACGTTCACAATGTTGTGCAAACACCACTTCTATCTACGGTAGTTCCAAAACAGTTCCATCACCCCAAAATAAAACCTGTGACACACTAAGCAGTTTCCCTCTATTGGCATCCTCCTCCCAGCCCCTGGTAACCACCAATATGCATTCTCGCTATTTGGACTTATCTATTCTGGGTATTTCATATGGTGGACTCATACAATATGTCCTCTTCTGTGTCTGGCTTCTTTCACTTAGCATAATGTTTTGGAGGTTTCCCTTGGTGTTTCACCCTGCCCTCAGCTTTCAGCATCCACTGCCTTCATTTGGTGAAGCCTCAGAGTGAATTCTCTCCATTCTCCTGTCTTGCCCTCAGGCCTCAGTGGGCCACTGCCTGGTGTTTGTATTTGGTACAGATTCTGTCAGCTCTGCTGACCTACTCCCAGCATTTGACATTTGATTAAATCCCATGGGAAAGAATTGACAATTGGGGAAAACTAGCTTGTGAGTAGGGTTCCTCAGGATCTAATTCATCACAGTAGCCCCCATGGAGCTGTTCAGAGTTCTGCTAGTTTCATTTGTTGATGAACACTTAGGTTGTTTCTGTATCTCGACTATTGTAAATAATGCAGCAATGAACATAGGGGTGCATATATCTTTTTGAATTAATGTTTTTGTGTTATTCAGGTAAATACCGTGCAGTGGAATATTGGGGTTATATGGTAGTTCTACTCTTATTTTTTTAAGGAATCTCCATATTGTTTTTCATGGTGGCTGCACCAATTTACAGTCCCACCAACAGTGTGCAAGGGTTCCCTTTTCTCTATACCTTCTCCAACATTTGTCATTTCTTGTCTTTTTGATAATAGCCATTCTAATAGGTATGAGTTGATATCTCATCGTGCTTTTGATATGCACTTTCCTAACACAGTAAGTCCCCTACATACGAATGAGTTCTGTTCCTAGACCACATTCGTAAGTCCAATTTGTTCATAAGTCCAACAAAGTTAGCCTGGGTACCCAACTAACACAATTGGCTATATAGTACCATACTGTAATAGGTTTATAATACTTTTCACACAAATAATACAGAAAAAAAACAAACACAAACAATAAAGAAAACATTTTTAACCTTAACAGTACAGTACCTTGAAAAGTACAGCAGTTACAGTACAACAGCTGGCATACAGGGCCTCGCATCGAGTGAACAGGCAAGAAGGGTTACTGACGGGGTGAAGGAGAGGAGGTGGGAGACAGTAGAGCTGAAGGATCTCAGAAGTAGGAGACTGAGGGTAAGCTGAAATTTCACTCACGCCTGACGTTGATGGAACACACGTTCACATCTTTGAAAGATCGCAACTTGAAGGTTCTTATGTAGGGGACTTACTGTACTTAGTGATATTGAACATGTGCCTCTTGGCAATCTGTGTGTCTTTGGAAAAATGTTTATTCATACCCTTTGCCCATTTTTTAATCAGGTTTTTTGTTTTTTTGTCGTCGAGTTGTAGGAGTTCGTTTATATTTTGAATATTAATCCCTTATCAGACATGTCATTTGCAAATATTTCTCCCATTCAGTAGGCGGCCTTTTTTTTTTTTAACATCTTTATTGGAATATAATTGCTTTACAATGGTGTGTTAGATTCTTCTTTATAACAAAGTGAATCAGCTATACATATACATATATCCCCATATCTCCTCCCTCTTGTGTCTCCCTTCCACCCTCCCTATCCCAGCCCTCTAGGTTGTCACAAAACACCGAGGTGATCTCCATATGCTATGCGACTGCTTCCCACTAGCTATTGGTTTTACATTTGGTAGTGTATATAGGTACATGCCACTCTCTCACTTTGTCCCAGCTTCCCCTTCCCCCTCCCGGTGTCCTCAAGTCCATTCTCTAGTACATCTACGTCTCTATTTCCATCCTGCCACTAGGCTCTTCATGACCGTTTTTTTCTTTTTTTTTTTTAGATTCCATGTGTATGTGTTAGCATACACTAACACATAGGCTCAAACCTGTGTCCCCTGTACTGGCAGGTAGATTCTTAACCACTGCGCCACCAAGGAAGTCCATTTTTGTTTTTGTTTTCATATTACTGATTCATTCCTCTTACTAGTTACAGATATATTTAGGTTTTCTATTTCTTTGTGATTCAATTTTGGTAGGTTTTATGTTTCTAAGAATTGATTTTACCTAGGTTATCCAATTTGTAGTACAATTTCTCATAGTACTCTCTTATACTTTTTATTTCTATAGAATAAGTAGTAACATGCCTACTCTCATTTCTGATTTTATTATAGTAATTTGAATCTTTTCATTTTTAGTCAATCTAAAATTTGTCAATTGTGTTGATCTTTTCAAAGAACAAACTTGTTTTCCTTGATTTTCTCTATTGTTTTTCTATTCTTTATTTTAGTTTTCTTTGACCTATAATTTATTATTTACTTTCTTCTGTTAGTTTTGGGTTTAGCTTATTTTTTCTCTAGTTCCTTACATTATAAAGTTAGGTGTTGATTTGAGACCTTCTCTTATTTTTTTAATGTAAGAGTTTATTGCTATAAATTTCCCCTTTAGCATTGCTTTTGCTGCACCCCATAGGTTTTGCTGTGTTGTGGTTTGGTTTCCACTCATCTCTAAGTATTTTGTAATTTCCCTTTTGATGTCTTTTTTTGATTCATTAGTTGGTGAAGAGCATGTTGTTTAATTTCCATGAATTTGGTATTTTTAAAGTTTTTCTTATGTTACTGATTTCTAACTTCATCCTGTTGATGTCAGAGAAGATACTTTGTATGACACCTATCTCTTTTAAGTCTTTTGAGTCTTAACTTGCAGCCTAACATACGGTCTGTGCTGGAAAATATCACATTTCCACTACAGAAGAATTTGTATTCTGTTTCTGGGGGGTGTAGTGTTAAGCATATTTCTGTTAGATATGGTTTGTTTCTTGTGCTGTTTATGTCTTCTGTTTCCTTACTTTTCTTCTGTCTGGTTGTTCTATTCATTACTGATAATGGGATATTGCAGTCTTCATCTATTATTGTGGAACTGTCTATTTCCATCTCAGTTCTGTCATTTTTTGCTTCTTATATTTTGATGCTCTGTTAGGTGCATAAATCCTTATAGTTGCTATATCTTCTTGCTTTATTGAACCTTTTATTAATATGTAATGTCCTTTTTTGCATCTTGTAAACTTTTTTTGATTTAATGTATTTGTCTGCTGTTAGTATGGCCAGCCTCTCTCTCTTGGTTAATATTTACATGGAATATCTTTTTCCATCCTTTCACTTTCAGTCTCTTTGTATCTTTAGATCTAAAGTGATTCTCTTGTTTACAACATAGAGTTGGAGCATTTTATTCTGCCAGTCTCTGTCTTTTAATTGGAGGGTTTAATCAGTTTACGCTTAAAGTATTTCCTGATAAGGAGGAACTTACTTGTGTCATTTTGCTGTTTGTTTTCTATGTATCTTGTAGCACCTTTGTCCTCATTTCCTGCACATTTCCTTTTTGTTTAGTTGATTCTTTTTGTAGTGAAATATTTTATTCTCTTCTCATTCCCTTCTGCATAATCTATAACTATTTTCTTTGCAGTTACCATGGGGGTTACATTTAAAATCTTAAAATGATAACACTATAATTTGAATTTATACCAACTTAATTCAATAACATGCAAAAACTGTTTCTTTTTAGCCTCTTTTCCTCTCCTTTCAGCTGTTGATGTCACCAAGTTACATCTTTACACATTGTGTGTCTGAAAACGTAAAATAATAATTGTGTTTTTAAAACACATTAGTCTCTAAACTATGTAGAAAACAAAATGTGGAGTTATAAACCAGTTATCTTAATAATAGCTTTTAGACTAATAATTATTTTTTAAATGTATTAGTATCTTAAATCATGTAGAAAACAAAAGGTGGTGTTACAATTTGTTGTTCCAATAATAGTGTCTTTTATAATTCTTCATGTATTTACCTTTACAGAGATCCTTATTTCTTTATACAGTTTTGAGTTACTGTCTAGTATCCTTTCATTTCAACCTACAAATGCCCTTCAGCATTTTTTGCAGGGCAGGTATAGTGGTAACACATTCGATCAGCTTCTGTTTATCTGGCAATTTCTTAGTTTCTCTCTCACTTTTGAAGGGCAGTTTTGCCAGATATAGGATCTTAGTAGGTTTATTTGTTTGGTTTTTAGTGCTTTGAGTATTTCCACCCATTGCCTTTGGCCTCCAAAGTTTCTGATGAGAAATCTACTGATGATCTTGTTGAAGATCCCTCATATGTGGTTGTAGTGTAAACCCTAACAGTTGGCTTTTCTTTCTGTACTGCAAGTGCCTGACTTCAACTTTCATTGCCAAGTCATCCACTTCAAGGAGGCATCTGCTTCTTTGAAGGCTGCATTAAATGAACACATTGCCAGTCACAGCCACATGTCTAGATAAAGAGCCAGGATGTATACCCAGCAGCCCCCTACCATGAGGCTTCTTTTTTTTTTTTTTTTTTTTCGCGGTACGCGGGCCTCTCATTGTGGCCTCTCGGAGCACAGGCTCCGGACGCGCAGGCTCAGCGGCCATGGCTCAGCGGCCCAGCTGCTCCGCGGCATGTGGGATCTTCCCGGACTGGGGCACGAACCCGTGTCCCCTGTGTCGGCAGGCGGACTCTCAACCACTGCGCCACCAGGGAAGCCTGAGGCTTCTTTATTTTAGAGATTCTCGTTGCAATTTCCTTACATTCAGTCTTCAAAATATATTTCATATTCTCTGCTTCTCACAGTCCCTAGTACTACCAGCGTGATCAATATTATCACCATCTCTTGCCTGGTTTTCTGCAACAGCCTCCTAGTTGATTTCTCTGCTCTACACTTGTTCTCTTCCAAAACAGTCTCTACAAATCAGCCATAGAAGTCTTTCTCTAAACATAAATCTAACTATGATACTCCCCTGCTTAATACAGTTCATTATAATTAAAATAAAATCCATATTTTATTATAATTAAAATAAAATTAAATATAATTAAAATAAAATCCGTAATCGTCATCATGGCAACCATGTTTCTATATGGCTTCCACTTACTTCTCCGTTTTCGTCTTGAGTCACGCTCCTCTTCGCTCACCATGTTTCAGACACTTTGGCCTTCTTTCTGTTCCTAGAAGAGGTGAAACTTTTTCCCAGCTCAAAGCCTGCCTGTATCTTGTTCCCAGTAACTGGAACGCTTTCCCCAGTCTCTTCAAATGGCTAGCACCTTCTTCTTTAAATCTCAGGTAAATGTAGCTTTCTCAGATAGACTTTCCCCGATCATTCCACTCAAGTAGCTTCCTCTCCCCATTTTATCTAAATGCCACTCCAAACCACCTCTTTCCACCATTAAGCTCTGTATTAGTTTCTGAGGGCTGTTATAACAAATTAGCACAAAGTGGGTGGCTTCAAACAACAGAAATTTATACTTTCACAGTTGTGGAAACCAGAAGTCCAAAATCAAGGTGTTGTCAGGACCATACTCCTTCTGGAGGCTCTAGGAAAGAATTCACTCCCTTCTCTTCCAGCTTCTGGTTGCTGTGAGCATTCCTTGACTTGTGGCTGCATCTCTGCAAACTTTGCCTCCATACTCACATTGCCTCCTCTCTTCTTTCGGTGTTACCTTCTTTTGTCTCTCTCCTTGAGGATACTTGTGATGTCATTTAGGGCCCACCCGGATTCTTCTCAACTCCAGATCCTTTATTTAACAACACCAGTAATGATCCTTTTTCCAAATAAGATTACAGCTTCCAGGCATTAGGGCTTGATATCTTTGGGTGGCCATTATTCAGCCTACTACATCCTTTATCATCAGATTCAGAAAGCTTTTTTTTTTACATAAAATAAATTCTCTGTATCCATATATATAAATATATGTATATATCCTGTTTATTGTCAGTTTCCCTTAGACCACCACTATCCAATAGAAATAAAGTGAGAGTCACATATATAACTTAAATTTTTCTAGTATCCATATTAAAATGTGAAAAGAAACATGTGCCATTAATTTTAATAGCATATTTCATTTAAGTCAGTACATCCAGATATTATCATTTCAACATGCAATCAACATAAAAATTATTACTGAGGTATTTTCCCTTTTTGGTACAAAGTCTTCTAAATCTGAGGTGCGTTTTATTCATCATGGCACATCTCAGTTTAACCAAGCCACATTTCAGGTGCTCAATAGCTACAAATGGCTAGTGGCTACTATTGAGTTGGACAGCCAGCTTTAGACATGTAAAACACGTCTATTTTGCTTTTCAGGGCCAAAACAGTGCTTGGAACATTGGGAATGCATGATATATATTTTTACTGAATGAATAAGTTATTAAATGAGTAAAAGGAGACCAGCAAAATGTCATGCTAAGCTGTATCACAATTCCCCTGACATCAAAATGGATATGTTTTCACAGAATCATATTCATCTGAATTTAACTTTGAGTAAAAAGTTAAGTATTAGTGATTATGAAACTTCTCTAAGTATCTCTAAACCAACTCACATTTTTGTTTGCACTATTTCTCTGGATGATAAATTTTACAAATTTGCATTCTATAAGAATACTTAAATTTTAGAGGCTTTTGTGAATGTTTAATATTCTGGGATTTGGTGAAATGGATCTTAATACATATTTATTACAATATTTTTCTTAGTTATGGTGAATTCTATTAACCAAAATTGCTGTGGAATTATCCTCTTAAATATGTATTGTCACATAATATTTTAGATTCAAGCAGAGGGGAAATAACATAGCAGCTCATAGAGAAATTAGAACACTAATGAAATTCAATCTTTTATAGTTTATACATCATTTTGAACTGAATAATGTTAGGTAAGGCATGCATATTCTACTAAAAATGTTAAAGTTATTGAGAGCAAATTTTAATTTAATATTAAAATATAAAATCTCTTTAATCACTGGGAGGAATCCTCAGAAGTGAAAGGAAAACTCTACATCAACTTAAACATTTCAAGACAACCAGTTTCACTAATTTAAAACAACTTCCAGAGCTAAGGGTCTAAGCAAATGAACCATTTTCTTAAAAAATTCTGACTCATCTTGGGAGCATTAAAATTAATAGAACTTATGATCTTGAGTTCTACTCATTTGTGAATGTGTTTTCAGTAAGTACACATAATTGGGGTTGGGATCTGACGGTCCCTTATATATAACCATCATGAATACACATAGAGTTTTTTTTTTTTTTTGCGGTACGCGGGCCTCTCACTGTTGCGGCCTCTCCCGTTGCGGAGCACAGGCTCCGGACCCGCAGGCTCAGCGGCCATGGCTCACGGGCCTAGCTACTCCGCGGCATGTGGGATCTTCCCGGACCGGGGCACGAACCCGTGTCCCCTGCATCGGCAGGCCGACTCTCAACCACTGCGCCGCTAGGGAAGCTCCATATAGAGTTTTATGTTAATATTTCAGGGGTTTGATTCATAATTTTAAAAAATGAACACACCCATGAAATGAACTAATGTAGAAAACAAATCTTATTGCAGGCCAGTGGGATGCACTATGCTTATAAAACATTAGGATTATAGGTACTAAGACAGTATTTCAGCCCAAAGCCTGATTCTTTTGTATAGCACTCTGGAGAAAGGAAAGTGATAGAGGAGGTGCAGTAGCGTGAAGGAGGAAAGGGTCAGGGAAGTCTCCTAATCACATTTTGTAAGGATTTCATGGATGAGTAGGTCAGTAATTCATTTCTGAGAGGCAGTCTTTTGGCATTGGTTATCACAATATCTTTCTCCAAACATGATTGTTTTGCTTTCTATTAAAGTGTACTTTCCCCAGTCTTGCCTGCTGTAGTTTCCAATACCTTACTCAGATTCCGAGCCAGTTTTGATGATGGCACGAGGAATACTAATGTTCTCAATACCTCAACCCTACCAGTCAGTAGTGTATGAATTTAGTTACACTACCGCAGAATTATTTATCGTTGTGCCTAGGAGGAGCTTGAAGGGTTCACAGCGTGGTACTTTCCTTAGCTGCTCCACTTAGTACCGTGGTTCCCCAGTGAGACACTGATAGTCTATCTTTGACAGACCCCTATTCCCAGAGGTGGATATTATCCTTTAATTAAAACAAAAGACAAGCAACAACAAAAACCTTAGACTTATTTCTTCAAGATATAGCTGTGCTGTCTTTGGTTTTTAAGTCTGTAGTTTTTACAAGATTATGTTACTAGAATGGGCCTTCAGTAATTTATGAAAACCATATCTAATAACTTATAAATGTTAATATCAAAGGGTGAGAAATAGGTAGTGACTGCTTTAAGAATTACATAAATTTCTGAGTAGTAAGCACAAGGTTTAAGAGATATCATATATTATGAATTTAATATAATGTCTAAGCAATTTATAAGAATTAAGTGTGTTTATGAAGAACTTTTACTAAAAGAATTTTAAATATTTTCAGTATTTACTTATGTAATCAAAGTAAAATAAATGTATAATGCTTAACCCTGAGAACTTCTGAGAGTATGTAAAAGAAATGCTAATGAAACATTAAAGGACAGATCAGGGCTTCCCTGGTGGCGCAGTGGTTGAGAGTCCGCCTGCCGATGCAGGGGACGCGGGCTCGTGCCCCGGTCCGGGAAGATCCCACGTGCCGTGGAGCGGCTGGGCCCATGAGCCATGGCCGCTGAGCCTGCGGGTCCGGAGCCTGTGCTCCGCAATGGGAAAGGCCACAACAGTGAGAGGCCCGCGTACTGCAAAAAAAAAAAAAAAAAAAAGTTAAAAAAAAATTAAAAAAAGGAGAGATCAAATATATCAAGTGTGAAAAATGAAAGTTCATCACACTGAATAAAAATATCTGTGGAGAAAGAAAAATGACTTGGAATGAGAGGAAAAAACTTCATAGGACTAAAGAAATAGGAGAGTACCCATAAATGATCATAAACTGTAATTGTGTAGAACAGCATAAAACAGTAAATTTGTGTTATAATGTGATTTTATTGTATGTTATAGAATATATACATATTACATATAATGTATATTACATAGCTACATATTTCATCATAATACTTAATAAGATATAATGTTTTTTATTGTAATAAATATATTAATCCTGAAATAAATGTAAATCATTATTGAATTGTTGCATATTACATTTACTGGGGTACAAATGTATTTTCTTATTAAGAAGAGCATAGTTTTTCATGTATTTAGCTATTTCAGTGTCATTCAGAATGGCACAGTACCATTCACAATTCCCAGGGACAGGCTGGACTTTATCTGTTTATATCTTTAAAAACCCATGAGTATAGACAATTCAAATTTTGATGATTGGATTCAGATACTGTATCTAAGAAGAATTAGGTATTTAATTATCCTAAAAATCAACTTTATAAATAGAAAATAACTAGAATATATTCAAGTTTTATTAATAATTATTAGGATATGCAAGAATAATGAATATAATGTCAAGTCCGCTGAATTTTCATAAATTCCAACTGCTCTTTGATTTCAAGAAGTGTTTGCTTTATAATTATCAAGCTCATGAAAGCCATTTGAAATTTATATGTCATGTCCTTTTCTAGTCCTTTGTTTAAGCTCTCTCACAAAGTTAGACCTCCTTGGAAGATGACATCTGCAGGAAGTAGGTTCAAATTGACCAGAGGTCTTTGAACACTGTTCATTGCACTGTTGACTGCTCTAAACTGGGACTAACCCTACAACAACTGAATCAGTTTTGTTAGCTCTCTCATTTCTTCATATTTTCTGTTCATCTTTCTTCCCTTTATTCTGTATTAATTATGCAGTAGATAAGACAACGAATAATACTTCTTTGTGTTCTTACAGATTCAGCTATTGTCACTACCTGAATTCCCAAGTTAGCAACTTGGAATCTCTCTGCATATCTCGAAGCATGTTGCAGAATTGTCAAGACTCTCAGATCCCGTTTAATTTTCATTCATTTTAATATTGTACAGAACAGAGTTCTTCTAAGAGAAGTAAAGGAAATTCTGTTAAATCACATAAGTAACAATAGGGTATTAGGGTTCCCAAAAGTCTGGAACCCATGAGTATTGACAATATAAGTGGCAAATCTATCCAATAGCACAGTGGTTAAGACCCATTCATTTCCAGGGAGGGGAATAGATGAGCTGCTCCTCCTCCAGTTTATACCGCTCGCAGTCCATCTAATGATGGGATGTCATTTCTTAGCCACCCGCTAGTGGTGCACATTCTGGAAGGGACCACAGAGTTCACAGAGGCATCAGCAATAAGCTCTGCTTGCGAAAGCTTCCCTGCTTCCCTAATGGGTGGGTGAGGGTGGATTTAGGTCTAGGTTGAAAAAAGGACCTTTAAACTTGTATTAAGATTTTACAAATTATAAAGTAATGTGTGCACTGGACATCTTCACTCCATTCTCCTAACTTATTTCGTACTCCACCCCCTCCACAGCCCATGCTCTATTCCTGACTCTGTCCTTTAGCTTCATTCAATCCCTGTCCTCCATTCAACCCTGAGCCTGACTCCATGTTTTACTCCATCTCTGAGTGAGGTGTTAGACACTCAGGGTTGGATGAGGGATGAAGTGAGGATGAAGTTAGGGTGAGGGGTGAAGGGAGCCTCTCTGAAGGTAATGGATAGGGGTATTATTGCAAACATTATTTGTAATTTTTAATAGTGTTTTTACATTCTGATATATCAATCAGTATGGCACTATTGGAACAGCTGCGTGAAAATATGCTGCCATTCAACTATACAAAAATATCTTTCTTTGGCAATCAATGGCCTCAACACTTCATATTGAACATTGATAGGAGAGAGAATATTGGTGCTGTTAAAGATTGCTTTATAAATTTATCACAAGAAATAAGGAAAAGGAAAAGTTCTCTGAATTGTTACCAGGATAATCTACCTCTGTATTTCTTCATCTGCCTTTGGCCTTTCATCTCATGATCTCTGCCCTATGTGGACCTTTGTAACTGCGCTAGCAGTTTCTGGTTCATCAAAGACATCGCTGCCAGGGGTAATTATTTACACATGGAAATTGGTAGAAAATTAGGTGTCACTAAGAGGCTGCTTTATACACTGTGGTGGCATGAATGTAAATATATTAATTCATATTGAACAAATGTAAAATACCAGCTTGAGTGAGTGGTGAGTAGAGCTGGCCATAGTCCAGAGTTTCATGAGGTAGAAGAGGCCCTGAGAGGCAGAAAGTGGTGTCAAATAACTTGTTTCTAAAATTTGAGCTCAAATTCACTTCTAACATCCTCAATAAACTGTAAGACACATCAAGTGACCAGGAATGCCTACCTCGTATGATAGAATACTCCATCTCCCAGTTGGTTCTAATTCAAGCCATTGCTTATTTTGAGCTGAAATTTGCCTGCCTGATCCTTCTTTTAGTCCAAATGTAGCTCTGCAACCACAGGTTGAGACTAACGATCTTCCCCATGACAACTGTTCAAGTATTTGTAGACAGATATAGCTGATTTTTGGTTTAAATGAAAAGTTCCCTTTAATTTGCACACCAGAGGGCAGATCAACAATAATAGAATCCTGATGTTGAGCAATCAAATGCCACAATTTTGAGTTTTCTCAAAATTCACCACTCTATCCATTACAGCATAAATAGCCATGGAGGTGTTTGAAATCAAGTGATTATTTATAAAATTCCTGATGTATGCAAATTCTTAGAACATATAGTTTCCTTTATAGCTAGTCAAATAGTACATGCTAGTAGACAAGGAGAGTTTCAAACAATAAGTGAAACTTCAGAAGACACCTGCACCTCCAGAGAAATGTGAGGTTTTTGAAAGGTAGTTTTCAAATATGTTACTCTGATACTTTAATAAAATAATCTATAAATTAATGAATATTTAGATGAATATTATCTAAATATTTCTAACTTCATTATAATTCTGCACCAAGAGAATTTGGAATTTTGTCTTTTTTCATAGAAAATACTCAGTTGAAATTTCTCATATTTTATCTGTTATCTGAGTTAAAATTCTTGAGACTTTGCCTCAATATTTTATGTTTTAACATAGAGCTTAAAGTAATCCTTTTTGAAATTATGATGACAGTAAGCCATAATGAAATATTTATCAAACATATTCATAATCTATTTATTATGTGACTCATTTATTTAATAACTAAGACTTGTTTTAGATAGAAAAGGATAAGATTAACTTTTCCTATGAAGAGAAATGAGAAGGATATATGTATACATACATAATTTACTACTACTCTGTCAGTTCTTAAAATTACCAAAGAATAGCAGTGAAAATAATTGCAAGAAAATTGGAGAGAGACCTTCCATATTTTGAGATGATGAAATGTTATCTTGTTAGTTATCTGTAAGGATGAGTAAATTACTTCATATAGTTGAATATGTATTTCAAATTTTCACAAACTGAGTTGGGGGAACATTTTTAGGAAGAGTTGAATCTTTGGAAGGAACTTGTGATGCTCATAGGAAAGCTTATACAATCCATTCATTTTTTTCATCATTTGTTCAATATTTATTGACATCAACAAAATGTTATTTTAATACTTATCATATTTTGTCTTATAAGGATACTCATTTGTATATATGTATTGCTTATAATTTCCTGAGGCAGGGTCTGTATCTTGTGCATATTTTTGCTAACTCTTTCATGTACTTCTTTTTCTAATTGAAGTATAGTTGGTTTACAGTATTGTGTTAGTTTCAGGTATATAGCAAAATGATTCAGTTATATATATATATGTATATGTGTGTATATATATGTGTATGTATTCTTTTTCAGATTCTTTTCCATTATAGGTTATTACAAGATATTGAATATAGTTCCCTGTGCTATGTAGTAAATCCTTGCTATTTCTCTATTTTATATATACTAGTGTCTATCTGTTAATCCCATGCTCCTAATTTATCTCTCCCCTGCCCTTTCCCCTTTGGTAACCATAAGTTTGTTTCCTATATCTGTGAGTCTGTTTCAGTTTTGTAAATAAGTTCATTTGTAAATTTTTTAGATTCCACGTATAAGCAATTATCATATGATATTTGTCTTTTTGTGTCTGACTTACTTCACTCAGTATGACAGTCTCTGGGTCCATCTGTGTTGCTGCAAATGGCAATATTTCATTCTTTTCATGGCTGAGTAATATTCCATTGTATGTATGTATTGTATAAATATACATACCGTATCATCTTTATCCATTCATCTGTTGACAGACACTTAGGTTGCTTCCATGTCTTGGCTATTGTAATAGTGCTGCTCTGACACTGGAGTGCATGTATCTTTTCAAATTAAAGTTTTCATCTTTTCCGTATATGTGTTCAGGAGTGGGACTGCTGGATCATATGGTAACTCTATTTTTAGTCTTTTAAGGAACCTCCATACTGTTTTTCATTACACTGCACCAATTTACATTCCCACTAACAGTATCGAAGGGTTCCCTTTTCTCCACACCCTTATTATTTATAGACTTTTTGATGATGGCTATTCTGACCAGGGTGAGTTAATACCTCATTGTAGTTTTGATTTGCATTTCTCTAATAATTAGCAAAGTTGAGGATCTTTTCATGTATCTATTGGCCATCTGTATGTGTTCTTTGGAGAAATGTCTATTTAGGTCTTCTGCCCAGTTTTTGATTGGGTTGTTTGTTTGTTTTTTATATTGAGTTGTATGAACTGTTTGTATATTTTGGAAATTAAGCCCTAGTCAGTTGCATCATTTGCAAATATTTTCTCCCGGTCTGTAGGTTTTTTGCTTTGTTTATGGTTTCCTTTGCTGTGCAAAAGCTTGTAAGTTTGATTAGGTCCCATTTGTTTATTTTTGCTTTTATTTCTGTTGCCTTGGGAGACTGACCTAGGAAAACATTGCTACAATTTGTGTCAGAGAATATTTTTGCCTATTTTCTCTTGTAGGAGTTTATGGTGTCATGTCTTATATTTAAGTCTTTGAGCCATTTTGAGTTTATTTTTGTGTATGGTGTGAGGGAGTGTTCTAACTTCATTGATTTACATGTACTGTCCAGCTTTCCCAACACCATGTGCTAAAGAGACTCTTTTCTCCATTGTATGTCCTTGTCTCCTTTGTTGAAGATTAATTGACTGTAGATGTGTAGGTTTATTTCTGGGCTCTCTCTGTTCTGTTCTGTTGATCTATATGTCTGTTTTTGTGCCAATACCATGCTGTTTTGATTATTGTAACTTTGTAGTATTGTCTGAAGTCTGGGAGGGTTATGCCTCCTGCTTTGTTCTTTTTCCTTAGGATTGATTTGGCAATTCTAGGTCTTTTGTGGTTTCATATAAATTTTAGGATTATTTGTTCTAGTTCTGTGAAAAAATGTCATGGGTCATTTGATAGGGATCACATTAAGTAGATTGCTTTGGGCAGTATGGCCATTTTAACACTATTAATTCTTTCAGTCCAAGAGCTTATCTTTCATTTCTTTGAATCATCTTCAGTTTCCTTTATCAGTGTTTTATAGTTCTTGTGTATAAGTCTTTCATCTCCTTGGTTAGGTTTATTCCTAGGTGTTCTTTTTTTTTGATGAGATTTTAAATGGGATTCTTTTTTTTTTTTTACTTTCCCTTTCTGATATTTCATTGTTAGTGTAAAGAAATGCAACAGATTTCTGTATATTAATCTTGTATCCTGATACCTTGCTGAATTTGTTTATCAGTTCTAGTAGTTTTTGTGTGGACTCTTTAGGGTTTTCTATATAGAATATCATGTCATCTGCATATAATGACAATTTTATCTCTTCCCTTCCCATTTGGATACCTTTTATTTCTTTTTCTTGTGTGATTGCTGTGGTCAGGACTTCCAATATTATGTTGAATAGAAGTGGTGATAGTGGGCATCCTTGTCTTGTTCCAGAATTTAGTGGGAGGGCTTTCAGTATTATATTGGCTGTGAGTTTGTCATAAATGGTTTTTATTATGTTGAGATATGTTCCCTGTATACCCACTTTGGTGATAGTCTTTATCATGAATTGATGTTGAATTTTATCAAATGCTTTTTATACATCTATTGAGATGATCATGTAATTTTTCTCTTGTCTTTTGTTTATGTGGTGTGTCACATTGATTGATTTGCCTATGTTGAACCATCCTGTGACCCTGGGACGAATTCAACTTGGTCATGATGTATGATCCTTTTTATGTGTTGTTGAATTTGGTTTGCTCATATTTTATCGATGATTTGCATCTATATTCTTCAAAGATATTCCTGTAATTTTCTGTTTTGGTAGTGTCTTTGTCTGGTTTTGATGTCAGAGTCATGGTGGCTTAATAGAATGACTTTTGGAGCCTTCCCTCCTCTTCAGTCTTTTGGAAGAGTTTGAGGAGGATAGGTGTAAGTTCTTCTTTGTATGTTTGGTAGAATTCCCCAGTGAAGACATCCGGTCTTGGGGTTTTGTTTGCAGGGATTTCTTTTTTATTACAGATTCATATTTTTATTACATATGAGATTGAGTACATAGTACTCACTCAATGTGATTTCTATTTCCATGGATTTTTGATATTGCTACTAATGTATCATTTCAATATGTTTTTAATATGTGTCCTAAATAAAGAAAGACGGTCATTTACAATACAAGTTTATTTAACTTGAAAAGAATTTTAAATGACATATATATTCTAGTTTTCAGAATTCATCAGAGCCCTGCGAAGAAGAACACTTCAGAATGTGTTTAACTCATGGTTGTATTCTGAGTGATACACACTTGAAAAGGGTGTGGAGAACCAACGTTAAATACCAAATCCATACAATGTGAATGATTTGTGTGAGAATATAGGCAGAACACAATACATTTTCTTTAGCTCCCAAGCTAAGTTGAAAAGAAATTTGAATTTGTATCCCACCTCTGATTTTATAAGCCTTGCAAAACTATTTCTTGATTTGGCACCATTAGCAGACTTATTGGAGGCTACAGTGTTTACCCAACCAGATCCAATGAATTGAAAATTGGAGTGAGTGAGTTTTAAGATAGCAACATATGAACAGAGCTACATTACAGAAATCACACCAACAAATGACAGAGTTGCTATACTAAAAAATCCTTGGGAGCTATGATGTTGATTTATTCTTGACAGTCATGGGTCTTGGTTTTTATCCAGATTAATTGATAAAAAGCAGATTTAAGGAAGTAGTAGAATTTTAATTCAATGAAATTGAATGGCAGGAAATCATTGAACTGGATCTTTTTCATAATAGACATAATTTTAGATTTTAAATAATATACATGCTATTCATAAACAGATAATTTATTGACAGCATACTTAATTCTACAGGGTGCTAAACCATGACACAGTTGTACAATCCAAATAAGTATTGATTAGAGAACAGCTTCAACCAAATTTATGCCACTGTATAGGAATATAGAAAACATGAAATTTTCAAGAATGTTTTGAAGACCAAGAATTATTTGAAAGGCTGTTGCAATAAGGAATTTTCCGTGGGCAATTCTGATAGCTCATTAGTTATTTGCAGATAAATCTTTTGCCAAAGAGAAGACGATCTCTTCCCTTTCTGCAGAAAACTTAAACAAGACAGTCAAATAAAAAACATGTATGTGAAAGAAATGTATAGATAAATAGATGTATAGATAAATAGGTCATGAAATAAGTTAGAAGAGTTATTTATGCAGAGTTTGGAACATGGAGGTATTGCATCCTGCAGTAAAGACCAGAAGATATAAAATCACTGTTATTGTGGAGTTGACATGTTAGTGCTGGTGGTAGTGAGATGACAAACAAATAATGAGTGAATTGCGTGATGTGTTTAAAGGGAAAAGGTATATGGGGAAAAATTAAGTGAGGAAGAATGATGAGAGTAAACGCAGAGGCAGAAAGAGGGATAGTGGTTGCAGTATTCCATGGCAGAGTAGGTGAAAGCCCCAGCTGAAAAATGATGTTTGGGCAAAGCCTTAAAGGTTTGAGGGAGCCACGTAGATATCTGGGGGAAGAATGTTCCTGTTAGAGGGAACAAGAACAAAGGCCCTGAATCAGGAGTGTGTTTATCCTATGTGGGCGAAAGTAAGGAGATCCAGGTCAGTTGGAACAGAGTAAGAGAGGTGGGGAAAGATAAAGGTGACAAAGGCACAGAGATAAGGGGGCTGAGGGCAGATCATGTGGAGACTAACAGGCTATTTAATGACTTTGACTTCTACTGTGGGGTGCCATTAGAAGATTTGAGCAGAGGAGTTAAATTTAGAAGTTATTTTTATTTTCAGTTTTAGTATAGAAAATCTGAACTATATTTTACATTTGGAAATATCCTGTGATATTTTTTTAATGCACAGGTTGAATGTCCTTTATACATGTAGTGAGATGAAAACAACTGTTATTTAAAACCAAATGTGTCTATAATTGATTCTGCCTTCTAAAACAAGTGACACAGTTCGTATCTGTTGGGAAATAAATCTCTATATTGCTCTTCCATTTTCAGAGGACATATAGGAAGAGAATTCTACTAATGGAATACTGAATTGGAACTTGTCAGACATTTTATTCAGAAACGTTTTATTTTTTAAAAAACTGCAGGGAAGTACTCTTTTATTCTTTGTACTATATTTTAGCCTTTATGTGTTAAATGGGCTTTATTAGGCTACCTTGGAAGCATTTGTTGAATTATTTCTATGAAAAAATGCCTGATTTCTGAATCATTGACTTACATATGAACTTTAGGAACATACTTCATTGTTTGGAAATTACCTGGAAATTGCCTGTACAAACAGGCACAAACAGGTAGGTAATGTTAATGATTGACCTTCACTAGATCAAATTGTCCTAATAAATTTTTAAAATCAGACACTCTTTCTTATGCATTTTGAAATGAGTATTGGGGTTTAGTATGTAATCTTTGGATACACAACAAAGTTTTTCTTGATTTGGATTGAAATTCAGACTGCTTCAAAGATTTCATCCTTAAAGTGAAATCTAATACTCAGAATAAAGCTTGATTTATAGAAATTAGGAATAGTAAAAGCCCTCCACCTCCTCCATCTTATCTATACCATCTACGAAACAGTTTCTGGTATCTTTTCTGAAGTTTTGAGATGGAGCCCTAGACTCTTAGGCAGAAGCATTATGGAATGAACATTTTAGTAGTAAAGAGAAATGACAAAGCAGATGCTGTGGAGTCAATTGGAGTAAAGCTTGAATTCCCCCTCTGCAACTGATTGGCTGTGGGACTTTGGTCATGTTACTTAACTTTGCTAGGCCTCAGTTTCCTCATCTTCAAAATTAGGATTCTGCCTAATCCTAATTGATTAGAGGTGTAATGAGAATCAAACAAAGGAATATTTGTATTGCCTTGTATACAGCAATGCCTGCTACTTAGTAGGTGTGGTAGATTAATTGCAAAAACGATCATGATTCTATTCCCTTTCCTGTATCTATACCCTTTGAAATACGATCAAGACATAGAGTCTATTTTTTTATCCCTTGAATCTGTGGTGGCCTTTTGATTTATCTTGGCCAATGTAATAGGGCAATACCAAGCCTATATCTTACCAGTCATTGTGTTCTTCCCCTCTTCCTCTTGGACCCTTGTGTTTGCCATTAGAATAAGCTTTGGGTAGACTGCTGGGGGATGAGAGAGCCCGTTGAATTGATCTGAGTTGTCTCCTTTGAGTCCATCCTAGATCAGGCAGACCCACTGCTAACTTATCAATCCAAAGACTTGTCAGAAAAAAAAAACTGGTTGTTGTTGGTGTTTGAAGTATAATTGACATACAGTAATCCTTACATATTTAAAATATGCAATATGATAAATTTTATATGTGTAATGATATGAAAACAATATAGATACAGCAGTGAAACCATGACCACAATCAAGATAATGAATACATCTATCATTCCCCTGAGTTCCCTTGTGTCTCTTTTTTGTCCCCATTCTGTCATTGGTTGATGGCTGTCACTTTAGATCCAAAATTCCATTATAAATGGAATCATACAGTATGTGCTTTTTTTAATGTCTTGCCTATTTCACTCAGCATAATTATTTTTGAGATTCATCCATATTGTTCTGTATATATTGCTGAGTAGTACATCTTTTTGTGGACATACCATAATTGTTTATCCACTCATCTGTTGATGGATATATAAGTCATTTCCAGTTTTGGGCTATTGTAACTAAAGCTGCTATAAAATTTTTTTTTTTTGCAAGTCTTTGTATGAACATATGTTTTAATTTCTTTGGGGAAATACTTAGGACTAAAATGGCTACATCATATGGTAAGTGTATGCTTAACTTTTTAAGAAATGGCCAACTATTTTCCAATGTGATTGTACCATTTTACATTCCTGCCAACAGTGGTATTGTTTCCTATCTTTGCCAGCTCTTGATATTGTTAAGCTTTTTAATTTTAGCCATTCCAAAATGTGTGTAGTGGAATTTCAGTTTTGTTTTAGTTTGTATTTCACTAATAACTAATGATGCTGAGCATCTTTTTATGTGTTTATTTACCATTATCTTGATGAAGTGTCTATTCAAATATTTTGCTGATTTAAAAAGTTTGATTGCTTATTTTCTTAGTGTTGAGAGTTCTTTACATATTCTGTGTACGTCTTTTATCAGATATATGATTTGCAAAAATTTTATTTCCAGTCTGGGTTTTATCTTTCATTTTCTTAACAGTGTCTTTTGAAGAGAAGTTTTAAATTTTCATGAGGTCCAATTTCTCAATTTTTTTGGTAGATAATGCTTTTGGTATCATATCTAAAGACTCTTTACCTAATCCAAGGTCATGATTTCCTCCTGTGTTTTCTTCTAGAAGTTGTCTAGTTTTCAGTTTTACACTTAGATCTGTGATCCATTTTGAGTTAATTTTTATATATTGTGCCAAGTATGGAGCAAAGTTTTTCTTTCTCGTTTTTTCTTCTCATGGATATCCAGTCTTAGCATCATATGTTGAAACAAAACTGTCTTTTATTCATTAAATTGTCTATGCATTTTTGTTGAAAATCAGTTTATATATTTGTGACTCTATTTCTGGACTTTCTATTCAATTCCTTTGCCTATCTTTACACCAATACCATACTGTCTTGATCACTGTAGCTTTACAGTAAGTCTTGAAATCAGGTAATATTAATTCTTCCACTTTGTTCTTCACTTTTCAAAGTTGTTTAAGTTATTTAAGAACCTTTGTATTTCTACATTAATTTTAGAATAATTTTTTTCAATTTCTACAAAATAACCTGCTGGGATTTTTATTGGGATTGCAGTGAACCTATAGACCAGTTTGGGGAGAATTGACATCTTATCAATATTGAGTCTTCTGACCCATGAACATGGAATATCTTTCCATTTATTTAGGCTTTCTTTAGTTTCTGTCAACAGTGTTTTGTAGTTTTCAGTGTATAGTTCTTACATAGCTTTTCTTAGATTTATTGTTAATATTTCACTTTTGATAACATAAATATTTTTAGTATTTCAACTTCTGATTATCTGTTGTTAGTTTATAGAAGCATAATTAATTTTTATATATTGATCTTATATAACAAAACCAATTAATTATAAAGCAAAATTTAAAAAGATTGTCCATATTAAAATCGTGAAATTCTGTTCATCAAAAGATATTACATAATGAATGAAAAGATAAGGCACAGAACAGAAGATATTTCTAACACATATGACCAACAAAGGACTCACATGCAGAATATATCAAGAACTCCTACTAATTAGTAAGAGAAAGATAGGAAAACAAAATTGTAAGTAGAAACGTCTGAAAAGTGGGAATAGAAATTTTAAATAACAGAAAATCCAAATGGCTACTGAACATGTGAAAAGGTACTCATTCTTATTCTTAGTAGTGGAATACAATTAATGCCACTATGAGATACCATTATCATTTAACATGTTGGCTTAAATTTAAAAGTTTGACAATATAAGGTGTTGGTAAAGATTTGGAGCAATTAGTACTATCATACACTGCTTGGGGTTGGGGTGTAAGTTAATAAAACCATTGTCAAGCCATTTGGCTTTATCAAGTAAAGTTGCAGATATATATACCTTGTGACTCAGTGTTTCTGTTCCTGGGTGTATATCCTAGAAAAATGAGCAGATATGTACACATGTATATACAAGATAGTTCATAAACACAGTAGTATTTTTTACAACCCAAATCTAGAAACCATCCAAGTGTTCATCAGCAATAGAATGGATATATAAATTGTGGTACATTTGCAGAGTAGAGTATTATAAAGCAATGAAAATGAATGAAACACAGCTATGTGCATTAACATAGATCAATCTTCCCAAGATAAAGATTAGCAAAAGAAGTGAGGCATAACTTAATATATACTTATGATTACACTCATATAAAATTGAGAAAACATTACTAAATCTATAAAGAAAATTAAAGAAATTATTGCTGGAAGAATCAGGAATGTGTTCATCTTTAAGGGGAAGGAAAACATGGAGGCTTCTGCAATGCTAGCAGTGTTGTGATTCTTGACCTGGGTAGTGGTTAAGGGTTATTACCTGTTGAAGTATACATACATGTCTTCACTTTTCTCTATGTATGTTATGTTTCACACATACAAAAAAAATTAAAACAAGAATACATCCTGATGAAGACATTCCCTCCCCTCCCAGGAATGCCAGGATGGCTTCCTATTAGGAGATTTATTAATAAAAATTATCATTAGACCTAAGGAGAAAAATCCTCTCATCATTCCATAGCTACTGAAAAGTAATTTGAGAAAATTTAGCAGACATTTGTAATAAAAGTCTGGTATACAAATAAAACAAGACGAATTCTTCCTTAACGTATAATAGTTAACTCTCTCAGCCCCAAAGCCAGCATTTTGCTTAGAGATAAAATTGTAGAGGTATTTCCACTGAGGTTAGAGGCAGGTTTTTGCCCATTATCGACACTAATACAATATGGTACTTGGCTAAACCAAAGCAATTTTTAAAAGCTAAGTAATTAAGAGTATAAAATCAGGGAAAGAGGAGGCAAAACTATCAATGTTTGCAGATGATAGGATTCTGGAATTCCCCTACCTGGGAAACCAGGAAATCAGCTGGAAAGCTACCACAAACAGAAAAGAAATTTTAAAACGTGTTGCAGGACAAAATGAATATTCAATCAGTAGCTTTCCTGTATGCAAAAAAGTAACAAACAAAGCATATGATGGACAAAAATAGAATTTATGATGATATCATATAAGAATAAACATTAAAGAATAAAAAGACAATGTGTAAGAATAATCTTAACAAAAAATGTTTGGATGGGTGAAAAAGCATATAAAATAACCCTGAAAGATACAAAATAAGACTCAATCATAGGAAAACTCAGTAGTATCATAAAGATTTCAATTCTTCTTAAATTAAATTTACAACTTACCAGTTTTAAATATGTTATAGAGTTATACATTTAATAGCATTCCAATAAAAGATGCCAGTTTTTTTGTTTGTTTGTTTTTGTTTTTTTTGCGGTATGCGGGCCTGTCACTGTTGTGGCCTCTCCCGTTGCAGAGCACAGGCTCCGGACGCGCAGGCTCAGCGGCCATGGCTCACGGGCCCAGCCGCTCCGCGGCACGTGGGATCTTCCCGGACCGGGGCACGAACCCACATCCCCTGCATCGGCAGGCAGATTCTCAACCACTGCGCCACCAGGGAAGCCCCAGATACCAGTTTTTAATTTTAGCTAGACAAGGTGATTATAAATTTATATGGAAAAATCAACATGAATAATAAGGAAAACTAGCCTATCAGATAGTGTATTAGTCATGGTTCTGCAAAGTAACAAAGCCAACAGGATATACACATATACATGCGTGCCCTGTGCCCACCCCACACCGTAGTGACTCTTGGTGGCAAACTTAAATTTAAGGAACCTCAGACTTGAGCTACTTTGCCCTACCTTCCCCACTCCCCCTTTCAAGGGAAGGTATGGTTTTGAGCCAAAGACAAGTAATTCAGTCAAATATTTGTAGATAATTCTAGAGGCTATTAACTAGAACAAGCCTTCAGCTGTCGTTAATTTAAGTGAAAACTTCTTGTCAGTGGCGTCCTTTAGCAAGAACGATCCAGATTACTTCTTGAAGGTTTTTAACATTTCTCCTGGTTTGAGTCCTATCCAAGAAACCGGGGAAAATTACACAAATGGAGATCCTATATTCTCCAGTTCAAAGCATGCAACCTCATGTAACCAAAAGGAAAGAAGGAAGAGGGGGAGGGGGAGGAGGGGGAGAAGGAGGAGGAGGGGGAGGAGGAAAAATACAGCGTAATGCTGCCGCAGCAAGCATACCTGGCCTTTATTCCATGTACCAGGCTCACTCACCTGTCACCTGAAACACCAAGCCTCAGAGTTATTACTGTTAACATACCCTGTTTCTTGGATGTCTTTTTCAGAAATATCCCTTGTGTGTATTTGTGTATTAAAAACCACTCTTCTGAGCCTTTCATTTTTACTTAACAATGTATCTCAGAGATTTTTCTTTTGTAATGGCTCCATGCATTTCAGGTTGTGAGCAAATTGTATCCTGGAGGCTGAAATCTGGTCTGTGCATCACTGGCATGAGACCTGAGGGGCAGGGACATCTTTATCTAATTGTTTTACCCAAGGATGCAAGTGGAGGTCTGGGGTGGGGGATGGGGGCAGTGTAGTGGTGGTGGTGGTGGAATGGTCTGCTGTTTTGCTACTGGTCTGCCACCAGAGGATGCACTTTTCCTAACTCACAAAAGGGTAGCTTGCTAGCAGTAGCTTGTTTTGGATGTTCCATAATATATTTAATGTGTCTCTCATTGATTGACACTTTTTTGGTCACCCCTTCCTCCTCTCAATACAGCCAGTGCTGCAATGAACAGCCTTGTGATATTTTTAAGGCTGGGTGACATGGATTAACATGTGGTATCTTTGCCAGCAGGGCCTGAGTTATTTCCTGGTTTTAAAAGGCTACAGTTTGGTCACATACCATTTCTTATTTAGCATTTCAGACTTCCTCCTCGCCTCTTAATCAGTTTTACAGGTCTAAGATCTATTCCCTAAGTTTCAGAGCTGCCCTTAACTTTGGCAGTGGCACAGGAAACTGTGCCTGCACCGACACATGTCTCTCCATATGTCTCAAACAGAAAAATTAATAAAAGGAGAGGAGAAGAAAAAGCATGACATGTGCAACAGGGGCGCTTTGGAAAGGCAGCTGCATTTATTGGCAAGGTGATGAAGACAAGGAAAAAAGAAATGCTGCCATCTGTATCTCCTTTCTGAAGTGATGCTGGAAAGAACTCACAAACTCTACTGGACATAACAGTCAAGGCAATGGAATCTGTCTGTTCTCCCTAAAGGAAGAAAGCATCACATGCTTGGGAAATTGCAGTTAAATTAAATGTCAAAATACTTTCGACTGAATTGCTTGGCTGCTCTGCTTTAACTGGTGTCATCTACATCTTCATCCTTTCCTCATGACTGCTGCTCCGCTTACATCAGAGGGAAAGAGCACAGAACTCCCACAGGCAGATCCTTCTTGTAAGAGCTCAATATGCATTGTCTGTGGCACGTGGAATTTTTCTTGTCTTGTTAAAAATTGTGGTAAAATGTACACAACAGGGCTTCCCTGGTGGCGCAGTGGTTGAGAGTCCGCCTGCCGATGCAGAGGACATGGGTTCGTGCCCCGGTCCAGGAGGATCCCACATGCCGCGGAGCGGCTGGGCCCATGAGCCATGACCGCTGAGCCTGCGCGTCCAGAGCCTGTGCTCTGCAACGGGAGAGGCCACAACAGTGAGAGGCCCGCGTACCGCAAAAAAAAAAAATGTACACAACATAAAAATTACCATTTACACCATCTTTAAGTGTACAGTTTAGTGGCATTAAGTACACTCACATTGTTGTGCCGCCATTACCACTACCCATCTCCAAAACTTGTTTATCTTACAAAACTAAGACTCTATACCCATTACACTACTCCTTGCTCCCTCCTCCCACTAGCCCCTGGAAACCAACAGGGTTTTTATAATTTGACTATTCTAGGTGCCTCATTTGAGTGGAATCATACAATATTTGTCTTTTTGTGACTGGCTTATTTATTTCACTTAGGATAATGTCTTCAAGGTTCATCCATGTTGTAGCATGTACCATAATTGCCCTCCTTTCTAGGGCTGAATAATATGCATGTACCACATTTTGTTTACCTATTCATCTGTCTATGAGAATTTGAGTTGTTTCCACCTTTTGGCTATTATGAATAATCCTGCGATAAACATTGGTGTACAAGTATCTGTTTGAGTCCCTGCTTTCAGTTCTTTTAGTGTATACCCGAAAGTGGAATTGCTGGATCATATGGTGATTTACTATTTAAATTTTGGGGAGAACTGCCATACTGTTTTCCATAGTGGCTGTCCCATTTTGCATTCCCATCAGCAATGCACAAGGGTTCCAATTTCTCCAAATCCTCGTGTGGCACATGTAACTTTTGACACTACTGACAAATGGCTCTTTCCCATTTCTTTGCTTTAATTGTATGGTATTTAGAGACCTAACCAGCTGTTCTGAGGGAACTTTCTAGAGTTGCCCCTCAAAGTCCTTTATTCAGAAGTAGGTAATGTATAGACAGTGCCTATCAAAGGGACTAATAAGTACAAAAAATGTAATTTCTCTTTCCCACTTGTAATATCTTCCTTTTTCCTTCCCTCTTGACATCATCACCATCTCTCTTATAGTGAGCATCCACACCCCATATGACAGTGGGTATAAAATAGTTAAATTAAAACTCCTGAGCTCTTGCAAGAAATGTCATAGAATCTTCTTTTGTGCCTAATATATACTTTGCAACTTAGATTCTACTTGGCAGTTACTCATCGTCAAAAAGTAAGGGAGGAAACATTCCATTATCACGAGGCAAGGAATAAAGGTACAAAACTCAGAGGCAGATTCAGTGGCAAGAGAAATATATCCAAGACAGAGAGAGAGAGAGAGAGGACCTGCCCCGGTTCATAAATAGAGGGTGATGTTTCCAGCTGGCATTTGGCAGGCTACCTTGGACCAAAGCCACACTTACTTAAATACACTATTTGACACATATTCTGTACCTAAGAGGTTGAAACATTTCTGCAATAGTAATAAATTCCCTGACAATGGAAACTATAGAGTGGGTTAAGAGCATCCTGTGGCATGGAAGAGGGAGCAGCAGGACTTAAGCAAAAACAATAACAACAATAATGAAGGCAATCATTTATTGAACTCTGTGTGCAAAGTACTTAATCATTATCATTTTGTACCATATTAGGTACCACCTGACGATGATAATGTAAGAGCTTTTAATGTATATAATCTTACTTAATCATCACTACAGCCCTATTATATCAACTAGGTTCATCTGAATTATGCTACAGTAATAAATAATCCCCAAATCCCAATGGTTTAGCAATTGGATGTTTATTTCTTGCTTATGTAAAGTCCGCTGGAGGCTCAGGAAAGCTCTCTGGAGCTGCTGTCCTTTGCTTGAGCTCAAAATTCCAACCTGCTTTAATCATATCACATTTGCATATCATTGCATCCTACTATGGCCACCAAGGCTGGGGAAGAGAGAGAGGTGGAGAGCCAAACATAAGCCATTAAATGCTTCTTTCTGGAAGTAATACATGTCAAAGCTGCTCACATTTTATTGGCCAGAGCAAGCCACACATTCATGAGTAACTACAAGAAGGTAAAGTGTAATCCTCCCAAGTACTCAGAAGAAAAGGGAAACAGATATTGGAGAATATATGTATTCCTCATCAGTGACATAAGTTCCATTACTATCTTCATTTTATGGATTCTGAAGCCAATACTCAGAGGGATTAAAAATACTCATCCAAGGCCACTCTGCTATGGGGCCACATCATGACTTTCATGGGCCCTGTGTACTTTTGCTTTCATGGGCCTTTCTCCTCCATAAAAAATATTTAAAATTATATTTTATGAATATATTGGCACAAATAGGGAAATAACCCAAGCTTTACTCATTATTATTATATTAATTTCCCCCTTATTTTAAAAGAAATTAAAATAAAACATTTTTGTGGACTCCTAAAAGTATCGTGGGCTCTAGGCACTGAACCTATCATGCTTAGGGGATAAATCAGCCCTGCTCAGATAGTTGAGACTGGAATAAAAGTCTGTCTGACTCTGAAGCATGGTTTTTTGCCACAGCACTAAAATACCTGTCTAAACCAAAGAAACCACATTTGAACCGAAACCAAGGCAGTTCTCTTAATCACATTTAGTTGAGTATTTTCAGCAATTTCTGAGTGGGAATTGGCATTTAATATCAGAATCCACTGTAGCACTGTTTGAAAATTAGGATATTTGTTGAAATGTTCTATGGGAGAAAGGAGATAATTCAAAGCAAACACTGGCTATAACCTTTCTTTTGGACTCGCATAGTTCATCTCTGGGGTTAATTTAACCATTTTAATGAGCCTGTGTTGCTGTGGAGGAGTGAAACCCTAGGGTCTAGAACAGCACTGTCCAGTAGAACTAGGATATGAGTCACATATGTAATTTAAAATTTTCTAGTAGTCATTAAAAGGCATTAAAAGAAGTGGATATGTTTTAATATAACTTTATTTAACTCAATATATCTATAATATTATAATTTCAATGTATAATCAATATAAAATTATTAATAAGATATTTTATTAATAAATCTTTTTAAAAATACTAGGTCTTCAAAATCGGGTGTGTGTTTTACACTTACAGCACATCTTAATTTGGATTTGCCACATTTCAAATAGTCTTTGGGCATTTGTGGCGAGTGTCTACTGTACTGGACAATTACAGATCTAAATTAAGAAGGCAGAAAAAGAAAGGGGTGCACTGTTCTGCATTAGACGATGTATAGGAATTTTGAGTTTCCTAAAAGGCGGTGGCGGTGGCGGTGGTGGTACAGCCAGAGAGGACATGAGGGGTTTCAGAGGAGGAGTGATAAGGAGAGTGTAAAGAGGAGGAGGCATCTAAAGACAAGAGGTAGCCAGTAGAAATAGTCCAGAGGTTGGAAAGGCTTGGAGTGTGTTTAGGCTTGAGTTTTAATTTGTTTGCTATGATGTGATGCAGTCTCTCTCCATTGTTACTTTTGAATATTAGAAGTGTTATACACAAATGCCTATTACAGGTAGAATTTTGGGGAAATCCCCCCAAAAAAACTGGCTGTGTTTCCCCCGGGTTAATATAGACTCAGAGCAGTCACAAGATGAGACCACGACTCAGTCCAGAAGAATTGAGGGTATTGAAAATCAGAGTAGGAAGGAGTACTGAGTTTTTCACCATGCCTGCAATGGAGCTATGAACCACTTAAGTTTAAGATTAAAGAACAGGGTCACCTTCTTACCCCCACCCCTATTTCTATCCTCAAGGATATACCTAGCAGCCAGATAACATTTAAAGAGAAGAGTCTGGGCTTCCCTGGTGGCGCAGTGGTTGAGAGTCCGCCTGCCGATGCAGGGGACACGAGTTTGTGCCCCGGTCCGGGAGGATCCCGCATGCCGCGGAGCGTCTGGGCCTGTGAGCCGTGGCCGCTGGGCCTGCGCGTCCGGAGCCTGTGCTCCGCAACGGGAGAGGCCACAACAGTGAGAGGCCCGCATACCGCAAAAAAAAAAATAAAAAGAGAAGAGTCTTTAACTAGAGGTATCACAACTTAAACACAATTAAATATTTGCTGTTTTTCTGTTGTATTACCAGATACTTTGTCAGGTGCTAAGATTAAGTACAGGAATAAATATGACCCAATCCACAAGATATTATATCCTGAGAGAAAGACACATTATCCAAAATATAACATGGTCCCTAAATTGTCCTGCAACTGTGATAATTTTGAAAATAAAGTGTAATTTTAATGACTTTTTCACTAAAACAGAAATAAAAGTCTATATTTATGTCCTTTTATTTAAATGCATTGTAATATAATTTAAAGGCTAATTCTATACCTCTGAACAAAGCACATTGCTTTATTTTACAATGAGAGGCTTGTGTAGACTCTAATCTTCTGAGAATTTTCTGAATTAGGATCCTTGCGATATCTTTTCTTATCCCAGTCATTTATTTTTCCTCCAAACTTTTGATCATTTTAAAATTTGGGAATGTTTCTTTTTCCTTGAAGACCTTAACTTTGACATTTATATTCTCTTCCCTGAAATACACAGGAGTGTTTTAGTGGAATCTAAATCTGGATTAGGAAAAATAAATATGGTTTATTAGGAGATGAAGGATGTCAGGGCTCTCAAGTTTGATTAACTGGTGACCCTTTGCTTTTGTGTGGTGCCTGACCAGTGTAGGTAGGTTGTCCTCACAAGGAAAACCAAAATGAAAGAAAGAAAAGAAGGAAACAAGCCTGGTAAAAAGAAGAAGGAAACCATTTTGATGAGGGAAAAATTTGAAAAGAGAAATTTATTTCCCAATGAAATAAAGCTAAAAGGACAATTTATTTTACTATATAGCATCTCTATTTGATAAGACATTCCCAGAGAAAGATGTTAATAAATGGTGTTAGCTATTCTTATTTGAGGTTTGTATTAAATTTTTGATCACTTCTAAGTAAAATTTTGTGCCATTTCATCTGCCAGCTTTTGGTATGGTGAATCAAAGTGCTTAGAGATTTTTCTTTCCTCTGGATATTTTATTTTATTTTATTTATTTATTTATTGTGAATTTATTTATTAACTTATTTTTGGCTGTGTTGTGTCTTCATGGCTGTATGCGGGCTTTCTCTAGTTGCGGTGAGTGGGGGATACTCTTCATTGTGGTGCGTGGGGTCCTCATTGCAGTGGCTTCTCTTGTTGCGGAGCATGGGCTCTAGGCTCACGGGCTTCAGTAGTTGTGGCACGTGGGCTCAGTAGTTGTGGCTTGCAGGCTCTAGAGCACAGGCTCAGTAGTTGTGGCGCACGGGCTTTGTTGCTCTGTGGCACGTGGGATCTTCCTGGGCCAGGGCTCGAACCCGTGCCTCCTGCATTGGCAGACGGATTCTTAACCACTATGCCACCAGGGAAGCCCCCCACCCCTGGATATTTTAGAGCCTTGAAAATTACTGGTATCAAAAAGAGAGAGAGAGAGAGAATAGAGAACATGAACCTTGGTGACTAGCAAACTGGCCAGTAAGCAGAGTGGGAAGATAAGTCTTTGGTCTGTACTTTCACACCTGGCTTTGGGGGATAAATTCTCCGAGGTGGAATGGGTGGCTCTGTTGTTCTTTCTGCTGAAATTCTTTCTTCCAGCTGAGAGATCATGAGAAAAAGGCAGCTTTATATTTTCTTATGGTCTGTTCAGATGGTCCCTTTGGTTAATTTTAGCTCAATTTTTAAAAAGCTATTTTCATGTGAGTTTTTTTTGCCTTTCTGGTACTCAAGCACTCATCTTTAACGACCCAGAGAAAGCCAACAAGAAAGGGTGCAGATGCTTAAGGCCCAGCCACTTCCCTAAGGCCGAACATATTATCCTTTGGGCACATCTTATCAACTTTTGTAAGAAGGAGAAATGAAGGAAAATCTGTTCACCTTTTATCTTAATAAAGTATCAAGCCAGAAAGAAAAAAAGCTCCAGAGATACACAGAAAGATCATAGTGCTTTGTTTCAACTAACAAAACTCATGCTCAAACAAAACAGAACAAAAATATTTCTGGAGGCGTATTGTGCCCACTAGGCATTTTGTTGTAATTAGGGAAAAGTCATACAAGGCCACTGGAGTGAATAAAACTTTAGCTATATTGGCTTCCCTCTTTGATGAATTTTATTTTTTTGAAATCGGTTTGGGGTATGTGCGTGTGCATATGCATGTGTGTGTGTGTGTGTGTGTGTGTGTGTGTGTGTGTGTGATCATAATAAACAGTGATCTGACAATGAATGATCTGTTTATGCAGATTATCAGACTTGAAGAGATATCAAACTTGCCTCAAAAGATTAAAAAAAAAAAATCTCATAGAAAAGAACAAATGAGAGCTTATTTCTTAGAAGGACTTTGATTTTGCTTTGATTCACTTTTTTTTTTCCATGAAGAATGGTCTTCAGGCAAGAAGGATAGACTAAAACACAGTAAAAAAAAATCCATTAAGAATGATTTTCAAGCAAGAAGGATAGAGTAGAACACAGTAAAAAAAAAAAAAAAAAAAAGAAATTAAAGTCCAAGAGAAATTTGGAGCAGAGTGCAGGGGCATTTATAAAAGCCCAGATCAAAAGGCAGCTTCTATTTCATGACCCTGATCAAAGAACTGTGGTTATAGGTAATAATGTTTGAGAAATCATGGAGTGTGGGAGAATTTCCAGAATCCTAAAGAGGGGTTAGTGTCCCAGTTTTCAAAAGGAGAGGATTTAAAAATAAAAACCAATTGGCTAATAAGCTTGACCTGGATCTGAAGTAATTAAAAATGACTATTTGTGAATAATTGGAAGAAAAGTTGTGATGACTCATTCTTAACATAGGTTTTTCAAGTCAGGCCAAATTAGTATTGTTTTATCTTTTGATTTTTCATTAGACCAGTGGGCTAAGGAAATGCCATAGGCAGTGTAGAGCCTCATCATTTGGGGCTGCTTACACACAGCCACCTCTTCAGAAAGACAGTTCCTAAGCACCTGCTCTAAAATAGCTACCTAGGTAATCTCCATAAAAGATTTATATTATTGTTTATATTTAAGACATTTATTGATATATAAAAAATTATACTGTAATGACCTTGTTTGTTTACTGTCTGGCCCCTTTCCCACTGGAATACAAATTCCATGGGGTTGAAAATCACACGTGTGTTGACTTTCACTGTATTCCTACCATTTTAAACAATGCCCTGGCTCAATAAATGCCCATTGAATGAATGAATGTTGCTTAAATACGTTTTTCTTTGGGTGCAAATACTTTCTAAAATATGAGGTATGGTGATTATTTTGGCAAGACATTTGTTCAAGTTGTTCATTATTTCCCTGATGATGATGTTACCAACCTGGGTTCTTGCACTCTTTTATCAATAGAAATTGACAAGAGGCCAGACGAGGAATTTAGGCAAGGCTTTATGGGACTCCAGCACGAGGGAGCAAAAACAAATAATAGCTTCCCTTGCTTGCTACCCGAGAAGGGGTGGTTGGTCCCTTAAGTGTGGTGAGGGTAAGGGTGGAATGGTGGATTGGGCCAGAGGGGTGGCTTATGTGGGCTGCCCACTTTCCTGGTGGTGCTGTGTGCATGGATCATACACAGTACCCTGCTTTTGATCCCAGTATCTCAGAAGTGGCAGTTGGGTTTTGGCCTTTTAGTATCTTGTTGTCCATAATTTGCCCCAGCTGCATACGTATCAATAGTTATTTTTAGCCCCTTATAGTTTCTTCGTATTTTGTTGCTTGAGGAGATGTTTGACGTTTGCCCAGGTGCACGCACTGCAGTAAAGGATCCCAGGTCCCAGATCCCAGCCTGTCTCAATGAGATGGGGAAATTTATTGGATGGTTTTATAGCTGCCAATTTGTGTATAGCTGCCAATTATTTTAGGCGTTTCAGACCAGGTAGAGATAGTGAGTAGTTGCGAGGCAGATTAGGGATAGAGGCTAGCTTCTGATTCCCTTCACATCTTCAATTGTGATTCTGTCTATGACCATATGAAACATACCTGACATTACAAGCAAAGGGCTGATCCCAGAAAGAAGCTTCATCCCATCAAATTAACCTTTATTTTCTTATGCTTGTGTATCATGCTGCTCATACTGTTATTTAACACTTAATTCTGCATTGTTTAATTATTATTTATTTTCAAATTGTTTATAGTTTTAAATAGGCTTGAAATTCAAAAGATAAAATATAATTTCAGAAAATTAGCTTTTTAGAAAGGATACGGATAATATATATATTTGTAGTAGAATTTTAAATGTTTCTTCATATAGTTTCTGCCCATTTCTTTTCTAAATTTTTCTTTCATCTTTAGGTGTTACATATTTTCTGTCGTTATTGTCAGTGGGGTTATAATTAGGCTTTACGTATCTGAGTTGCTTACTATACTGTATATGCCAGAGGTTGGCAAACTATAGCTCTTGGGCCAAATATGGCCTGCCACCTGTTTTGGCAAGTAAAGTTTTATTGGAACACAGCCATGCCTATTTAATTATATACTGCTTATGGCTATTTTTGTGCTCCCAAGGCAAAGCTGAGAAAGTACTCAACTTATAATACTTACTCTTAGCAACAGAGACCCCATGGTCCACAAAACCTAAAATATTTACTGTCTGGACGATTACAGAAAAAAATTGCTAATCCCTGCTGGTAAGCTCCTTCTTTGAGGATTTATTCAATTCTTTAAGTATTTAAATCTTAGTAAATAGCACATATTCAGTGCTCTAAATAGGACATAATTTGTTTAATTGAATAAAGCAAAGCTTAAGCATTTATTGACCATTTGATATAGACATGACCTTATCCTAAGTGATACTGGCATTTATTTCACAAATATTTATTGGGCATCTACTATATGCCTGGCACTGTGCTAGGTGCTGTGGATATAGCAATTAACAAAATACATTAAAATTCCTATCTTCAAAAAAGTCACTGGAGATTGCTGATGGAGACCTTCAAGATGGTGGAGGAGTAAGATGTGGAGATCACCTTCCTCCCAACAAATACATCAGAAATACATCAGAAATACATCTACATGCGGAACAACTCCTACAGAACACCTACCAAATGCTGGCAGAAGACCTCAGACTTCCCAAAAGGAACAGAAGCCCTCAGGCGCCCCACATGCAGAGGCGGGGCCGATCCAAAGCTGAACCCCAGGAGCTGTGCAAACAAAGAAGAGAAAGGGAAATTTCTCCCAGCAGCCTCAGGAGCAGCGGATTAAATCTCCATAATCAACTTGATGTACCCTACATCTCTGGAATACCTGAATAGACAATGAATCATCCCAAAATTGAGGCGGTGGACTTTGGGAGCAACTGTAGACTTGGGGTTTGTGGTATGCGATTGACTGGTTTCTGGTTTTATGTTTATCTTAGTTTAGTATTTAGAGTTTATTTTCATTGGTAGATTTGTTTATATAGATACATATATATTTTTCCTTATTCTCTTTTTGTGAGTGTGTATGTGTATGCTTCTTTGTGTGATTTTGTCTGTATAGCTTTGCTTTTAACCATTTGTCCTGGGGTTCTGTATATCCATTTTGTTTTGTTTTGTTTTAATATAGTTTTTAGCATTTGTTATCACTGGTGGATATGTTTTTTGGTTTGGTTGCTTTCCTTTATTTTTATTACTTTTTAATTTTTTAAATTTTTAATAATTAAAAAAATTGTTTTATGTTAATAACGTTATTTCTTTTTATTTTATTTTTTCTTTCTTTCATTCTTTTTTTCTCCCTTTTCTTCTGAGCTGTGTGGCTCACACCCAGTGCTCGGCCAGGTGTCAGGCCAGTGCCTCTGAGGTGGGAGAGCTGAGTTCAAGACATTGGTCCACCAGAGACCTCTCAGCTCCACATAACATCAAATGGCGAAAGCTCTCCCAGAGATCTCCATCTCAATGCTAAGGCCCAGCTCCACTCAATGACCAGCAAGCTACAGTACTGAACACCCTAGGCAAAAAAACTAGCGAGACGGGAACACAACCCCACCTATTAGGAGAGAGACTGCCTCAAATCATAATAAGCTCACAGACACCCCAAAACACACCACCAGACGTGGTCCTGCCCACCAGAAAGACAAGATCCAGCCTCATTCACCAGAACACAGACACCAGTCCCCTACATCAGGAAGCCTACACAACCCACTGAACCAACCTTAGCCACTGGGGGCAGACACCAAAAACAACGGGAACTACGAACCTGCAGCCTGTGAAAAGGAGATCCCAAACACAGTAAGTAAAGCAAAATGAGAAGACAGAGAAACAAACAGCAGATGAAGGAGCAAGGCAAAACCCACCAGACCAAACAAATGAAGAGGAAATAGGCAGTCTACCTGAAAAAGAATTCAGAGTAATGACAGTAAAGATGATCTGAAATCCTGGAAATAGAATGGAGAAAATACAAGAAAAGTTTAACAAGGACTTAGAAGAACTAAACAGCAAACAGACAATGATGAACAACACAATAAATGAAATGAAAAATTCTCTAGAAGGAATCAATAGCAGAATAACTGAAGCAGAAAACAGATAAGTGACCTGGAAGATAAAATAGTGGAAATAACTACTGCAGAACAGAATAAAGAAAAAAGAATGAAAAGAATTGAGGACAGTCTTAGAAAACTCTGGGACAACATTAAATGCATGAACATTCGAATTATAGGGTTCCCAGAAGAAGAAGAGAAAAAGAAAGGGACTGAGAAAATATTTGAAGAGATTATAGTTGAAAACTTCCCTAACATAAGAAAGGAAATAATCAAGTCCAGGAGGTGCAGAGAGTCCCACACAGGATAAATCCAAGGAGAAACACACCAAGACACATATTAATCAAACTATCAAAAATTAAACACAAAGAAAAAATATTAAAAGCAGCAAGGGAAAGACAACAAATAACATACAAGGAAATCCCCATAAGGTAAAGAGCTGATCTTTCAGCAGAAACTCTGAAAGCCAGAAGGGAGTGGCAGGACATATTTAAAGTGATGAAAGGGAAGAATCTACAACCAAGATTACTCTACCCAGCAAGGATCTCATTCAGATTTGACAGAGAAAATAAAACCTTTACAAAAAAACAAAAACAAAAACCTTTACAGACAAGCAAAAGCTAAGAGAATTCAGCACCACTAAACCAGCTTTACAACAATTGCTAAAGGAACTTCTCTAGGCAGGAAACACAAGAGAAGGAAAAGACCTACAATAACAAACCCCAAACAATTAAGAAAATGGTAATGGGAGCATACATATTGGTAATTACCTTAAATGTAAATGGATAAAATGCTCCCACCAAAAGACATAGATTGGCTGAATGGATACATAAATGAGACCTGTATATATGCTGTCTATAAGAGACCCATTTCAGACCTAGGAACACATACAGACTGAAAGTGAGGGGATGGAAAAAGATATTCCATGCAAATGGAAATCAAAAGAAAGCTGGAGTAGCAATTCTCATATCAGACAAGAGACTTTAAAATAAAGACTGTTACAAGAGACAAAGAAGGACACTACATAAAGATCAAGGGATCAATCCTGGAAGAAGATATAACAATTGTAAATATTTATGCACCCAAAATAGGAGCACCTCACCTCAATACATAAGGCAAATGCTAAACAGCCATAAAAGGGGAAATTGACAGTAACACAATCATAGTAGGGGACTTTAACACCCCAGTTTCACCAATGGACAGATCATGCAAAATGAAAATGAATGAGGAAACACAAGCTTTAAATACTGCATTAAACAAGATGGACTTAATTGATATTTATAGGACATTCCATCCAAAAACAACAGAATACCCTTTCTTCTCAAGTGCTCATGGAACATTCTCCAGGACAGATCATATCTTGGGTCAGAAAACAAGCCTTGGTAAATTTAAGAAAATTGAAATCATATCAAGTAACTTTTCGGACCACAATGCTATGAGACTAGGTATCAAAAACTGGAAAAAAGGTGTAAAAAATAAAAACACATAGAGAGTAAACAATACACTACTAAATAACCAAGAGATCACTGAAGAAATCAAAGAGGAATTCAAAAAATACCTAGAAACAAATGACAATGAAAATAAGATAATCCAAAACCTATGGGATATAGCAAAAGCAGTTCTAAGAAGGAAGTTTATAGCAATAAAATCTTACCTCAAGAAACAAGAAACATCTCAAATAAACAACCTAATCTTACACCTAAGGCAATTAGAGAAAGAAGAACCAAAAAAACCCCAAAGTTAGCAGAAGGAAAGAAATCATAAAAATCAGATCAGAAATAAATGAAAAAGCAATGAAGTAAATGATAGCAAAGATCAATAAAACTAAAAGCTGGTTCTTTATGAAGAGAAACAAAATTGATAAACCATTAGCCAGACTCATCAAGAAAAAAAGGGAGAAGACTCAAATCAATAGAATTAGAAATGAAAAAGGAGAAGTAACAACTGACACTACAGAAATACAAAGGATCATGAGACATTACTAGAAGCAACTATATGCCAATAAAATGGACAACCTGGAAGAAATGGACAAATTCTTACAAAAGCACAACCTTCCAAGACTGAACCAGGAAGAAATAGAAAATATAAACAGACCAATCACAAGCACTGTAAATTGAGACTGTGATTAAAAATCTTCCAACAAACAAAAGCCCAGGACCAGACAGCTTCACAGGAGAATTCTATCAGACATTTAGAGAAGTGCTAACACCTATCCTTCTCAAACTCTTCCAAAATATAGCAGAGGGAGGAACACTACCAAACTCATTCTATGAGGCCACTATCACCCCGATACCCAAACCAGACAAAGGTGTCACAGAGAAAACTACAGGCCCATATCACTGATGAGCATAGATGCAAAAATCCACAACCAAATACTAGCAAACGGAATCCACAGCACATTAAAAGGATCATACACTATGATCAAGTGGGGTTTATCCCATGAATGCAAGGATTCTTCAATACACTCAAATCAATCAACGTGATACACCATATTAACAAACTGAAGGAGGAGAAACATATGATCATCTCAATAGATGTAGAAAAAGCTTTTGACAAAATTCAGCACCCATTTATGATAAAAACCCTCCAGAAAGTAGGCATAGAGGGAAGTCTCCTCAACATCATAAAGGCCATATATGACAAACCCACAGCCAACATTGTCCTCAATGGTGAAAAACTGAAACCATTTCCACTAAGATCAGGAACAAGACAAGGTTGCCCACTCTCACCACTGTTATTCAACATAGTTTTGGAAGTTTTAGCCACAGCAATCAGAGAAGAAAAGGAAATAAAAGGAATCCAAATTGGAAAAGAAGAAGTAAAGCTGTCACTGTTTGCAGATGACATGATACTATACATAGAGAGTCCTACAGATGCTACCAGAAACCTACTAGAGCTAATGAATGAATTTGGTAAAGTAGCAGGATACAAAATTAATGCACAGAAATCTCTTGCATTCCTATTCACTAATGATGAAAAATCTGAAAGAGAAATTAAGGAAACACTCCCATTTACCATTACAACAAAAAGAATAAAATACCTACAAATAAACCTACCTAAGGAGCCAAAAGACCTGTATGCAGAAAACTATAAGACACTGATGAAAGAAATTAAAGATGATACAAACAGCTGGAGAGATATACCATGTTCTTGGATTGGAAGAATCAACACCATGAAAATGACTATACTACCCAAAGCAATGTACACATTCAGTGCAATCCCTATCAAACTACCACTGGCATTTTTCACAGAACTAGAATAAAAAATTTCACAGTTTGTATGGAAACACAAGTGACCCCGAATAGTGAAAACCATCTTGAGAAAGAAAAACGGAGCTGGAGGAATCAGGCTCCCAGACTTCAGACTATACTACAAAGCTACAGTAATCAAGACAGTGTGGTACTGGCACAAAAACAGAAATTATAGGTCAATGGAACAGGATAGAAAGCCCAGAGATAAACCCACACACATATGGTCACATTATTTTTGATAAAGGAGGCAAGAGTATACAATGGAGAAAAGGCAACCTCTTCAATAAGTGGTGCTGGGAAAACTGGACAGCTGCATGTTAAAGAATGAGATTAGAACACTCCCTGACACCATACACAAAAATATACTCAAAATCGATTAAAGACCTAAATGTAAGACCAGACACTATCAAACTCTTAGAGGAAAACATAGGCAGAACACTCTATGACATAAATCACAAGTTCCTTTTTGACCCACCTCCTAAAGAAATGGAAGTAAAAACAATAATAAACAAATGGTAACTAATGAAACTTTAGATCTTTTGCACAGCAAAGAAAACCATAAACAAGAGGAAAAGACAACCCTCAGAGTGGGAGGAAATATTTGCAAATGAAGCGAGTAACAAAGAATTAATCTCCAATATTTACAAGCAGTTCATGTAGGTCAACATCAAAAAAACAGACAACCCAATCCATAAATGAGCAGAAGACCTAAATAGACATTTCTCCAAAGAAGATGTACAGATTGCCAACAAACACATGAAAGGATGCTCAACATCACTAATCATTAGAGAAATGCAAATCAAAACCACAATGAGGTATCACCTCACACCAGTCAGAATGTCCATCGTCAAAAATCTACAAACAGTAAATGCTGGAGAGGGTGTGGGGAAAAGGGAACCCTCTTGCACTGTTGGTGGGAATGTAAATTGATACAGCCACTATGGAGAACAGTATGGAGTTTCCTTAAAAAACTAAAAATAGAGCTACCATGCGACCCAGCAATCCCACTACTGGGCATATACACTGAGAAAGCAGTAATTCAAAAAGAGTCATGTACCACAATGTTCATTGCAGCTCTATTTACAATAACCAGGACATGGAAGCAACCTAAGTGTCCACTGACAGATGAATGGATAAAGAAGATGTGGCACATATATACATTGGAATATTACTCAGCCATAAAAAGAAATGAAATTGAGTTATTTGTAGTGAGGTGGCTGGACCTAGAGACTGTCATTCAGAGTGAAGTAAGTCAGAAAGAGAAAAATATATACCGTATGCTGACACATATATATGGAATGTAAAAAAGAAAATGGTTCTGAAGAACCTAGGGCCAGGACAGGAATGAAGATGCAGATGTAGAGAATGGACTTGAGGACACGGGTAGGCAGAAGAGTAAGCTGGGACAAAGTGAGAGAGTGGCATGGACATATATACACTACCAAACGTAAAATAGCTAGCTAGTGGGAAGCAGCCACATAGCACAGGGAGATCAGCTCAGTGCTTTGTGACCACCTATAGGGGTAGGATAGGGAGGGTGGGAGGGAGACACAAGAGGAGGGAGATATAGGGATATATATGTATGTATAGCTGATTCACTTTGTTATACAGCAGAAACTAACACACCATTGTAGAGCAATTATACTCCAATAAAGATGTTATTAAAAGAAAAAGTCACTGGACATAGACAATTCTGATTCCACTTGTAAAGTAGAATTACATTTCAAACTAGTACCATTGTCTAAATAGTCATTGTTAATATATAATAATCCTGTACATCATTTGTTTTTTAGCTGTTTTAAAAATCAATTTGTTAAATGTTATAATATTTTAAACATTTAAATTCATATCGTCATTAATCTTCTACATGTGCAATGTTCAGTTAGGTAGCCACTAGTTACCTGTAGCTATTGAGCCCCTGAAACCCAGCTAGTCTGAATTGAAATGTTCTGTAAGTGTAAAATAAACACTGAATTTTAAAGGTTTATTACAAAAAATATATTTCTTTAATAATTTTATATTGATTATATGTTGAAAAATATTTTGGATATATTGAGTTAAATGAAATATATTAATAAAATTAATTTCAGCTCTTTTAATTTATATTTACATGGCTATAAGAAAATTTAAAATGACATATATGGCTTACATTATATCTCTATTGCACAGTATTCCAGATACCTCCTTTATGCTTAGGTGGTGTTTATCAAATATGGATTTTTAGTAGATATGGGAACACCAGATGAAGCAAAGTTTTAAAAGTTTATTTCTGGGTTCACAGAGTCTTTAATGTGTTAATTTGCAACATGAATTCCTATGGGAATATGAGTTGTTTATAGTGTTCCCCAAATCCCTTTTACTGGGAGTTTTCTTGAAATGCCCTTTGCTAGTCTCTGATCGAAGTTGTAGCATTGTGCTGCTCACCTTGGAACCTGGTACAAGGCATTGATAGCAGAACAGGGTTTAATTCACAAGGCCAGTCTTCAGTTCATTTTCTGGATTTTTGTAAATAAAAATCAAAATAGGCGTCTCTGGTGGCGTAGTGGTTAAGAATCTGCCTGACAATGCAGGGGACACGGGTTCAAGCCCTGGTCCAGGAAGATCCCACATGCCATGGAGCAACTAAGCCCGTGCGCCACAACTACTGAACCTGCGCTCTAGAGCCCGTGCTCCACAAGAAGAGAAGCCACCGCAATGAGAAGCCCATGCACCACAACGAAGAGTAGCCCCCCGCTCACCACAACTAGAGAAAGCTTGCGCGCAGCAACGAAGATCCTACGCAGCCAAAAATAAATAAATTTATTAAAAAAACAATACTGATTATTTGTAAATGTAATTATATTGTTTGAATATAATTCACCAAATTTTGGAAAGGTTGGTTGATTAAAAAAATACTGAGATCAACTGAACTTGCAAAACTGATTCATTTTCAAAATGTGTAGTTGTAAATAGACTTGTCCATTTGGGTGGTGATACAGAGAGAAGTCCAGAATTATTAGTTGATGAGTCATATTTTTGACTGAAGAATATACCACTCGTAAGATCCACACACTAGGAAATGATAAATTCCAGAATGCAGTTGAGGTGGGAGTTACTTAACTGACAAAGGTTATCATGTGTTATATTCAAAAGTTTTTCTTATGGAGGCATCCAGGAGACAGCTAGGTGTAAGCCACGGTGTCATAAGCCTCGAATGAGCCTTCTGTCATTCAACCCATTTTGGAGTATGAGAGTCTCTTCTCTGAAGACGTCAATATCATACTTTCAGATCAACACATTTGCAGCTCTGCACTTCTCGTAACTCAGAATGGTTCTCAGGCCTTTCTTGAAACATTTCCCCCAGCATGAAATCCAGTAGTTATATGGCCCAGGGATATACTATATTGTTGACATTTTGGTAAGACTGCATGGACTTTTTTGTTAACATGCTGAATGTGGATTTTGGTTTCTGGCAGAAACTAAATAGAGTAGAAACTGTCTATCTTAATGATTCACCAATGTCAGCCCTTCCCCACAGTGAGAGAAAAGAATCAATTGCTGTGGTAAAGTCCCCCTTATTTGCAAGGTTGCATGGAAACTTTAATCTAAAATTGGAATATATTGGCTTGCCATGAAGACTGTCATTTCACCATATTTACCTATGTGTGTGCTTGTGCATGTGTAAACATATCTACTTAATGAAAACTGAAAATGCCATCTCATACACTAATAATTAAATTGTGATAAAACTGATCCCAGATGACACTTTTCACTTCCTTAGGGAAAACCACTTTTTGAGTGTGTTTAATACAAAATAATACATTTCACTGTAGAAAATTTAGAATTATAAATGGGCAAATTAAGGGAAAAATCAGCTGAAATTTCACCACCCAGAGACAGCCCCACTAAGATGCTGATGTCTGTCTTTCCTGATTTTTCTTTCACATTAGAATATGAGATTATACTATACACATTGGTTTTCTAAACTGCACTTAGAATGTAAGTAAGTCTTTTACCTTTTCATGTCAATATAGATTTGAATTATAAAATCAATGGATGTATACTATTCTATAGTATGTATAGACCATATTTCATTTAACCAATTCCCATTTGTTTGCTGTTATAAACAATGCTTCAGGGAATATCCCTGCATATATTTGTGTTTACTTGCTCAGTTATTCCTCTGGATATATTCCTAAAACTCGAATAGATGAATTAATGAGCAAGTACATTTTAAAGTTTTTTGGGATACATTTTGCCAGACTGCCCTTCAGAGTTGATATCAGTGCACAATTAATTGTCTTACAAGCACTGTAATAGTGAAGGAGGCAATCTCTGACTTTAGAAAACTGGCAACCTAGGAGAACAATGCTTAGCTATATTCTGAATAGTCAATTATTGTAATTTAGCAATATTGTTACCACTTAAACAAAAAAATAAATACATCTAACATTAATTTTAAATATTTTGAAAATAAGCATTTAAAAATAAATATTTTATATAAGTAAAACTGATTTTTGGTCCTATGTAATGGCTGATTTCTGCAGTCAATTGACTTAGCACAGGAGTGGTCTAAATTGATCACTAAACCAGACCAAACACACTAAATTGACTATCCTTTTAACTTCTGTTTTCCAGTCATACAAACATACAGAATGCGTAACCAGAAAAACGCACAAATTATAAATGTGTAGAACACTAGCAGCACCTCAGAAGCGCCTCTCATGCTCTTGATCATCCTCTAATTCCTCTCTCATCATCAAAGATGATAACTCTTCATAGGCAACAAAAGAAAAAATAAATTGGTCTTCATCAAAATTAAAACCCTTTGTGCATCAAAGGACACTGTCAAGAGAATGAAAAAGCAACTTACAGAATGGAAGAAAATGTTTCCAAATCAAGGATTAATATTCAGAATATAAAGAACTCCTAAACTCAAAACAACTTGATTAAAAAATGGGCAAAGGTCTGGAATAGACATGTCTTCTAAAGAAGATATACAAATGGCCAATAAGTACATGAAAAGATACTCAACATCACTGGTCATTAAGGAAATGCAAATCAAAACCCTAATGAGATACCACGTCACTTTCATCAGGATGGCTATTATCAAAACAAAACAAAACAAGACAAAGACAGACACCCTGGGAAATAAGTGTTGGTGAGGATGGAGAAATTGGAACCCTTGTGCATTGCTAATGGGCATATAAAATAGTGCAGCCACTGTGGGAAAGTGTGGCAGTTCTCCCCCAAAGTTAAACACTGAATTAGCAAATGATTCAGCAATTCTACTTTTGAGTATATACTAAAAGAATTGAAATCAGGGACTCAAACAGATTCTTGTATACCAATGCTTGTAGCAGCATTTTTCACAATAGACAAAAGGTGGAAACAACTCAAATGCTCGTTGACAGATGACTGGATAAACAAAATGTGATACATATATATTATTCAGTCCTAAAAGGGAGGGAAATTCTGATACGTGCTGAAACATGGAAGAACCTTGAAGACATTATGCTAAGTGAAATAAACCAGACACAAAAGGACAAATACTGTGTGATCCTTATGAGGTACCTACTGTAGTCAAATTCATAGAGCAGAAAGTAATTAGTATATACCAAGGGGCATGGGGGAGGGGAGAATGGGGAGTTATTGTTTCATGGGTATGGAAGTTCAGACTGGAGATGGATAGTGGTGATGGTTGCACAATAATGTAAATGCACTTAATGTCAGTAATCTGTACACTTAAAAATGGTTTATTTTATATTTTGTATATTTTACCATACACACAGAAAAAGATAATTCTAACTTCCAACTCCTTTATTAGTGTTATGCATTTTTGCACTTTAAATATATTGAATTGTACAGTACATCTTCTTTTGAGTCTAGCTTTTTACCTCAACGTTCTTTGTAAAATTCATCCATGTCGTTGCATGTGATAGTACCCTGTTTATTTTAATAGCTTTTAAAGTATTTGTTACGTGAATAAACTACATTCTTCTGTTGATAGACATTGATTCCAGTTTAGTTTTGTTTTTTGCTATTTTGAATGAGGCTCCTATGAACATCCTGGCACATGTCTGTCTGTGTTGGTGACACGTGAACATATTTCTAGTGAGTATGTACCTAGAAGAATTGCTGGGTCATCAGATATGCATACCACAGTCTATGAGAGGTCCACTTGTTCCATATCCTCATCAACAATCAACAGTTGAGTATTCCAGTTTGTTTAGCTATTGCAGTGGGTTTGTGGTGGTATCTCATTGTGGGCTTTTTTTTTTTTTTTTTTTTCGGTACGCAGGCCTCTCACTGTTGTGGCCTCTCCCGTTGCGGAGCACAGGCTCCGGACGTGCAGGCTCAGCGGCCATGGCTCACGGGCCCAGCCGCTCCGTGGCATGTGGGATCTTCCCGGACCGGGGCACAAACCCGTGTCCCGTGCATCGGCAGGTGGACTGTCAACCACTGCGCCACCAGGGAAGCCCCGATGTTGACCATCTTTTAATAGTTAATTGGCCATTTGAATATACTGTTTTGTGAAGTTCCTTTTACCAATTTTTTATTGGATTGTCTTTTTGTTTTCCTGATTGATTTATAGGAGTTCTTTATTCTGCCTTTGTGGGATACATGTAATCCCCCAAATAGTCCCATGCAGTGGCTTGCTTTTTTACTGTCTTAATGGTGCCTCTTGATGAGCAGAAATCTTTAATTTTAATGCAGCAAAATTCATCACTCTTTTCTTCTATGGCTAGTGCTTTTGTGTTTTGTTTAAGAAACTTTTGCTTAACTCAAAGTCCTGAGGATATTCTCCTATGCTATCTTCTAGTACTTTTATGCTTTCACTGTTTCCATTTAGATGTACAAGGTACTTGGAATTGATTTTTGTGTATGATGTAAGTTTGGTGGGGGATGGATTGAGATTTATTTCTTTTTTCATTTGGACAACTGACATAGCATCATGTTAAAAGGACCAGTTTTACCCACTATACTTCAATGTCACCTTTGTCCAAGAGAAGTGAAAGCATATGTCCATCCAAAAACTTGTATACTAATATTCATAGCAGTGTTATTTGTACTAGCCCAAAACTGAAAACAACCTCAAATGTTTGTTAACAGATCAGTGGATAAATAAAATGTGATATAACCATACAATGAGATACTGCTGAGCAACAGAAAGCAATGAACTACTGATGCCTGCAGCAATATGTATAAAACTCAAAAATAATTATACTGAGCGAAAGAAGCCAGACAAAATAGTGCAATTTAGATTATTCCATTTCTGCAAAATTCTAGAAAATACAAACTAATCTATAATGATAAAAAGCAAATCAGTGGTTTTCTGGGGAATAGGGGACAGGGAGGGGCACAAGAAAACTTTGGGGGGTGTTGATTTCACAGGTGTGTAACATGTCAGGTCTGCTTGATTAAACATTTTAAATATGTACAATTTTTGTATATATAAAGGTGTTAAAAATCAAACTGGAAACATCTGTGATTTCTTCTTTGCTTCATGGATTATCCAGAGCATTGATAAAGTTCTAAACATTTGTGGGTTTTTTAGATATTTTGTTGTTCATTTTATTATTGTTCTTGTCGCCTTGATTTGTAGCTTAATTTTGTTATGGGCAGAGCATGCTTTTAACATGTTGATCCTTGAACATTTTTGATACTTGCTTTATGGACCAGAATATGGTCAGTTTTGGTAAATGTCCCATGTATATTTGGAAAGAATGTATATTTGCAGTTTCTGGTTGTAATTTTCTGTAAAAGTCAGGTCAATTTTGTAAAATGTAAATCATCTAATTATTTCATGATCTTATTTATTTATTTTTAAATTGAAGTATAGTTGATTTACAGTGTTTCAGGTGATTCAGTTATATGTATATGAATTTACAATATATACATTAATATATTCATTCTTTTTCAGGTTCTTTTCCATTATAGGTTATTTGCAAGATATTGAATATAGTTTCCTATGCTATACAGTGGGTCCTTGTTGTTTATCTATTTTATATATTGTAGTTTATACAATTCATTCAGCTGTTGATGGACACTTAGGTTGCTTCCATGTCTTGGCTATTGTAAATAGTGCTGCAGTGAACTTTTGGGTACATGTATCTTTTTGACTTAGAGCTTTCATCTTTTCTGGGTATATGCCAGGAATGGGATTGCTGGGTCATATGGTAACTCTACATTTAGTTTTTTAAGGAACCTCCATACTGTTTTCCATAGTGGCTGCACCAATTTACATTCCCACCATCAGTGTAGGAAGGTTCCCTTTTCTCCACACCCTCTCCAGCATTTATTATTTGTAGAATTTTTGTTGATGGCCATTCTGACCACTGTGAGGTGGTACCTCATTGTAGTTTTGATTTGCATTTCTCTGATAATTAGTGATGTTGAGCATCTTTTTATGTGCCTGTTGGCCATCTGTACGTCTTCTTTGGAGAAATGTCTATTTAGGTCTTCTGCCCATTTTTTGATTGGGTTGTTTGTTTTTTTGATATTAAGCTGTATGAGCTGTTTGTATATTTTGGAGGTTAATCCCTTGTCAGTTGCATTGTTTGCAAATATTTTCTCCTAGTTTGTAGATTGTCTGTTTTGTTTATGGTTTCCTATGATGTGCAAAAGCTTTTAAGTTTAATTAGGTCCCATTTGTTTATTTTTGCTTTTGCTTCCATTACTCTAGGAGATGGATCCAAAAAAATATTGCTGTGATTTATGTGAAAGAGTGTTCTGCCTATGTTTTTCTTTAGGAGTTTTATAGTATCTGGTCTTACATCTAGGTTTTTTTATCCATTTTGAGTTTGTTTTTTTTTTTTTTTTGTATATGGTGTTAGAGAATGTTCCATTTCATTCTTTTACATGTACCTGTCCTGTTTTCCCAGCACACCTTATTGAAGAGACTGTCTTTTATCCATTGTATATTCTTGCCTCCTTTGTCATGGATTAATTGACCATAAGTGTGGGTTTATTTCTGGGCTTTCTGTCCTGTTCCATTGATCTATGTGTCTGTTTTCGAGCCAGTACCATACTGTTTTGATTACTGTAGCATTGTAGTATATTGTCTGAAGTCAGGGAGCATGATTCCTCCAGCTCCATTCTTCTTTCTCAAGATTTGTTTTGGCTATTTGGGGCCTTTTGTGTTTCCATACAAATTAAAAATTTTTTTGTTCTAGATCAGTGAAAAATGCCATTGCTAATTTGATGGGGATTGCATTTTATGATCTTTGCTTGTTCTATCAGTTATATAGACAGATATTTTGATCTCCAACATCAGGTGAATTTGTCTATTTCTCCTTTTAGTTCTCTGTCAATACTTAGTACATTTGCAAGTGTGAAGCAGAATTGCCACAATGCCTAGCATATTGTCCCTTTTATTATTTTGAATCTTTCTTCCCATTTCTAGTAATGATATTTACCTTAAACTTGATTTTACCTGTTGTCAGTAAAGCTTTAAGCCAGTTTTTTTTTTTTAAACATCTTTATTGGAGTATAATTGCTTTACAATGCTGTGTTAGTTTCTGCTGTATAACAAAGTGAATCAGCTATAGGTGTACATATATCCCCATATTCCCTCCCTCTTGTGTCTCCCTCCCACCCTCCCTATCCCACCCCTCTAGGTGGTCACAAAGCACCGAGCTGATCTCCCTGTGCTATGCAGCTGCTTCCCACTAGCTACCTATTTTACATTTGGTAGTGTATATATGTCTTTTCTTTAGTTTTTTAAGATTCCATATATATATATATATATATATATATATATATATATATATATATATATATATGTTTGCATACGGTATTTGTTTTTCTCTTTCTGACTTACTTCACTCTGTATGACAGACTCTAGGTCCATCCACCTCACTACAAATAACTCAATTTCATTTCTTTTTATGGCTGAGTTATATTCCATTGTATATATGTGCCACATCTACTTTATCCATTCATCTGTCATGGACACTTACTTAGGTTGCTTCCATGTCCTGGCTATTGTAAATAGTGCTGCAATGAACACTCTTTTTTTTTTTTAACATCTTTATTGGAGTATAATTGCTTTACAATGGTGTATTAGTTTCTGCTTTATAAAAAAGTGAATCAATTATACATATACATATATCCCCATATCTCTTCCCTCTTGCGGCATAACTCTTTTTGAACTATGGTTTTCTCAGGGTGTATGCCCAGTAATGGGATTGCTGGGTCACATGGTAGTTCTATTTTTAGTTTTTTAAGGAACCTCCATACTGTTCTCCATAGTGGCTGTATCAATTTACATTCCCACCAACAGTGCAAGAGGGTTCCCTTTTCTCCATACCCTCTCCAGCATTTATTGTTTGTAGATTTTTTGACGATGGACATTCTGACTGGTGTGAGGTGATACCTCATTGTAGTTTTGATTTGCATTTCTCTAATGATTAGTGACGTTGAGCATGCTTTCATGTGTTTGTTGGGTATCTGTGCATTTTCTTTGGAGAAAAGTCTATTTCGCTCTTCCGCCCATTTTTGGATGGGATTATTCATTTTTTTGATATTGAGCTGCATGAGCTGCTTGTATATTTTGGAGATTAATCCTTTGTCAGTTGCTTCATTTGCAAATATTTTCTCCCATTCTCAGGGTTGTCTTTTCATCTTGGTTATGGTTTCCTTTGCTGTGCAAAAGCTTTTAAGTTTCATTAGTTACCATTTGTTTATTTTTGTTTTTATTTCCATTTCTTTAGGAAGTGAGTCATAAAGGATCTTGCTATGATTTATTTCATAGAGTGTTCTGCCTATGTTTTCCTCTAAGACTTTTATAGTGTCTGGCCTTACATTTAGGTCTTTAATACATTTTGAGTTTATTTTTGTTTATGGTGTTAGGGAGTGTTCTAATTTCATTCTTTTACATGTAGCTGTCCAGTTTTCCCAGCACCACTTATTGAAGAGGCTGTCTTTTCTGATTAGTATTACATTGTTCTTATGGTATATAATTTTCTGTCTTTTTATTTTCAGCCTTTCTGAGTCTTTGAGGTGTTTTAAATTGATCTGAAAATCTTTGCCTTTTATTTGGAATACATATCTGTTTTCAGTTGATGGAATTCGTGATATATTTCAATTTAAATATAACACTTCACTATTTTTTTTCCTTTTGTCACAGTTATTTTCTCTTTTTCTTTCCTTTCTTGCCTTCTTTTGTATTACCTTTTATGGCCCTTTCTTTCTCCACCATTAGCTCTCTCTTATTATTCTTGTAGTAGTTACCCTAGAGGTTTTTACATGCATCTTTGACTTATTAAATTTAGTATGATTTAGTATGGTTAGTACCTCCTGGACATGTTAGTTCCATTTACTCCATCCTCTGTTTTATAGTGTTATTGCTAATATCCAATCTGCTACTCTGTGGCTTTTGATTGGAGTATTTGGTCCATTGACATTTAAGGTAATTATTGATAGAAATGTATTTATTGCCGTTTTAAACCTTGTTTTCCAGTTGATTTTGTATTTCTTCTTTTTCTTTTTCCTTTTGTGATTTGATGGTTTTCTTTTATAGTATGCTTGTGTTCTCTTCTTTTGGGTTTTTGTGAATATATTGTATTTTTTTGATTTGTGGTTACCCTGTTTTTCAAGCATGTTAACCATTACTATATCTACTTGCTTTTAGACTGGAAGTCGCTAAACACATTCTAAAAAAAAAAAAATCTACATTTTCTTACTCTCCTCCCCACATTTTATGATTTTGATGTCCTCTTTTACATATTGATGTTTATCCTTTTGCTATTCATTGTAGTTATCATTGCTTTCACTCCCCCCACCCCTGAATTTTTTCTTTTCAATCTGTGTACTGGCTTATTTAAGAGATTTACTTTCCAATTGTGTTTTTCTCTTTCCTATGTATTCTTGCTTCTCTTCTATTTAGAGAAGACCATGAATATTTCTTTTAAAATATATTTACTATTGCTGTATTATTTTAGTTTTTGCTTATCTGAGAAATTGTTTATCTCTCCTTCTATTCTAAATGATGATCTTGCTGGGTAGAGTATCCTAGGTTGACGGGTTTTCCCTTTCAGGACTTTGAATATATCTTGCTGCTCCCTCTGGCCTGCAACGTTTCTGTAGAGAAATCATCTAATAGCCTTATGGGGGTTCCTTTGTAATTAACTCTTTGTTTTTCTCTTGACACCTTTAGAATCCTCTCTTTACCTTTAACTTTTGCCATTTTAATTATAATTTGTCTTGTTGTAGGTCTGTTTGTGTTCATCTTGTTTGAGACCTTGGTGCTTCCTGTACCCGGATATCTGTTTTCTTCTTTGGGTTTGGGGAATTTTCAGCTGTAGTTTATTCAAATATATTTTCAATCTCCTTTTCTCTTTATTCTCCTTCTGGGATCCCTATTATATATAGATTGGTATGCTTTATATTATTCCATAGGTCTCGTATATTGCTTTTTGTTTTAAATTTGTCTTTCTGTCTGGTGTTCTGATGGGGTGATTTCCATTAATCTATCTTCCAGATCACTTATTCATTCCTTTGCATTATTCAGTTTGCTATTTATTGCATTTAGCTTAGCTTTCATCTTGCTGAATGAGTCTTCTAATTTTACTTGGCTCTTCTCTATCGTTTCTAGTTCCTTTTTACAGTAATCTGCATTTCTATCGATAGCCTTTCTTAATTCCTTCAGTATTTTTATTACCTCCTTTTTGAACTCGGAGTGTAGTAGACTGGAAAGGTTTATTTCATCGTTTGTTCTTTCAGGGGACTTCTTTTGATCTTTTGGGAGTGGTTCCACTGCTTCTTCATTTTATTTATATTTCTCTGACTCTATGAGTTTAGGAGAAACAGTTATCTACTGTGGTCTTGAAGGGCTGTTTTTATGTGGGCATGTCCTTGTGTAGCCTGCATGAGTCTAATATTTTTTGTGCAAGGGCTGTTTTTAGCATGGATGTCTGCTGCGTCTTTCCTCAGTGTGTACTGGCCGTTATCCCCTTGACGGAGGGTGTGACTGGTGTTGTGGTGACCAAAGCCTTCTCTTTGCTCTGTGGTTGTCACAGCCCTGTTGGGGGCAGGCTCTGCTCCCCACTTGTTGGAGTAGAAGACCCCAGATCTGTTTCTGAGCTGAGATGTGAAATAGGGGGGACAGGAGCATGCCCACTGGGAGAGGAGCCACTGAGTATTCCTCCGCAGGAGCTGTCCACCAGGGAGTGTGCCCTGTGGTGTTGCCTGTCACCCATTGTGGGGGCTCAGAAAGTACGCTGTTATTTGCACTGCCCTCAGCTACACCTCAACCATGGGAACACAAGAAATAGGGCTTGGTGTCCCTCAGGCACTGTGCTCACAAAGCCACCAGTGCAGATCGGTAGGCACAGACACACTAAAGTCAGGTACCAGGACCTCAGTAGTTGTGCACTTAGACCTGCCGTGGGAGCTACAGAATCAGCCCAGACTCCAGCCCCACCTCTGCAGGTGCCCACAAAGCTCGCAGCTGCTAATGCAAGACCCACTCTAGCCGTAGGAGCACCAGTAATCCATTTGGATGTCCTGTGGGTGCTGAGTTTACAAAGGCCCAGGGGTGGTGCTGTAAATCTGTGGATTGCACAGCCATGGGGAAAGAGCTCAGATTTCAGCTCTGCTTCCTAAGTCATGTGGCCTCTGGGGATTGGCTCAGATTTTATCCTTGCTGTGTGTGGGCAACTCACCAGTGCTCTCACGCTCCCCCTTCCAGAGCTCACAGAGGTGGAGTTGCGCTGGCTGTGAGGATGCTGAGAGTGAAGCTGCTATGGCGGGAGATGTCACCCCTTCCTTTGAGCACCTGTTAACAATGGCGCTTCTTTGGTGGACCTGAGCTCCATCCGAGTACACCCCTGGGAGTGTGGCCCATACCACACTCCCAGCCCCTTTAGGCTGTCTCTGCGCAGCCAACCCCAGTCATCTCCCCGGGTCTGTCTGCTGAAGCCTGAGTTTCAGTACCCAGCCCCTGCACACACCGGCAGGTGGGTTTCTTAGGCTGGGGAATGCAGCAGGGTGACATGGACCATTTGTACTGGTCTCTCTCTGTTCTGCCAGCTGCAGCCTGGTTGCTGCAGTCTCCTCTGAGCTTCTGAAGCTCCCTTTCTGTCCCTGCTGATCTCTTAGCCAGTGAAGGGGGTTCCCAGAGTGAGGGAACCTTTCCTCTTTCACAGCTCCCTCCCAGGGGCACAGGGCCTGTCCTGATTCCTTTTTTTTTTAAATTTCATCCTACTGGTTATGTGGTGCTCTTTCTTGTAATTTTGATTGTTTTAAATCTTCTGCCAGTGTTCGTAGGTATTCTGTGAGAATTGTTCCATATGTGGATGTATTTTTGATGCATTTGTGGGAGGAGTTGAGCTCTGTGTCCTTCTATTCCACCATCTTGATTCTCATTTATTTTGCTTTTTAATCTATTTATTGAGTCCTCAATTTCATTTATTGGATTTTAAAACTTTCTGTAATTTCTTTGAATTTTTCTTTATGATTTTCAGGTCTTTGCTGAGATTCTCCATTTTGTCACTTTTTAAAACATAATACTTAGTTGCTTTAAAATCCTTATGTGATAATTCTGTATCTGTATCTTCTAAGGGTTTATTTCTGTTGTCTTTTATTATTTTGATTTTTAGCTATTTTTTTTGGCCATGCTGTGTTACTTCTAGTTGGATGCTGGTCATTGTGCATAAAAATTATAGAGATAATTTGAGTCCCTGGATCATATCTTACTTCAGAGAAGATTTACACTTGTTTCTAGCATGCAGGTAGCCTAGGAGCATATAATTTAGTTTAATCCGTTCATTGAGCAGATTCAAAGCTGGGCTTCAGTTTCTGTGAAGGTTCTTCAATTTGGAGTTCATACTCCTAAGTTATAGCATTTAAGGGTGTTTACCTATGCCCTTCATCCTGAGTGGACTCTGAACCCCAAGTTTTCCCTCAGCCTATGAGACTGTAGTAAATTAGTTGAGCTCTAACGACTTGTAGACATTATTTTCTGTTTAGTTTTTCTTGTCTCTCAGCTGCTTCTTGAGAATTTACAAATACCTCATAGGGAAAAGTGATGCCAATTCACCTGTCTGAATTTCTTTTCTCTGTAAGATCTTAGCCTTTCAAATCCTCACTGTCTTGGTAGCTCTCTGATGCCTTCAGGTAAATCTTTGTTTAATTTTATCCAGCTTTTATTGTGTTTTATGGCAGTAAGATTCATTTCAAATAAACTAGTCAGCCATTTTTGAGAAGGGAAAAGTCAGCACCACTTGGATTTGTATGTTGTTTTTACTTCTGTTTTCTCATATTTTTATTTCTCTTTGATAGTAAAGAAAACTGAAGCATACAGAGGTTTTGCTTCAAGCCAAATTCCTAGTTAATGACTCAACTGAGATTAGAATCCAGGTTTCCTGAGTACTGAATGTAGTGCTTTTACCTGGTATGCACAATAGAAATACTGCAGGAACATTGAGCATAATAGTCTTACGATATTACGTGTTCTGCTTAGAAGCATTCTTTTCCATCAGTTTACATGTAGAAGAGTTAGGCTTTGTTCATTGCAGTATGCCTAGATTAACACCGTAAGTATGTCCAAAAAATGGAATGTCTGTAAGTTAGTTAATATTTCAGATGCATAAGAGCAATCTACAATTTGAAGGATCCCTGAAGTGAATGCTTTTGTGAAGTCAGGAAAATTCTAGAAATGTAAATTATATCCCACTAATTTGTCTGTTTTATAAATTTGGCTTTTAATGTTTCCTTAAAATTGATTGTGTCTGATGTTGACGTTTTCATCCTCAAAATGTCTTCCTGTTGATAAGATATTGTTACTTCAACTAATTGAAGTTGATAGTATTCTAAGGGCCAGAAAATGTCAAAATCCACTAGGGTAAGTTGCTTTGAATGTCTTTTATAAGTAAAGGAGTATATAAAATCAATGAAACTGTGGTAGCAGAATGAAATTATCTTGAGAATGTTTTCTTCAAATGTATGATTCATTTGAATATTTTAATGTCTCAGTCAAGAGAGACATTTAGACTGTAGCTATGTCCACAACAGGGTGCTGCAGTGGTCAGGTACATTAGCTTAGCTGGCCTCTGTGCACAGGTAAAGAGGTCTTCTGGACTTTCTTAAGAAGACCACAGCTCTAGCCTCCTACATCCAGTTGACTAGGCAATTCATTTTTCAGGCTTCTGGAATTTCCTTTACTCCAGGTTTTACCAAGCTCAGCTACTTAACTATACCTATACTTGACAATATTACAATATCTAAAGAATCTTTGCTTCATTCATTTGTCAAGATCAGTGGCTTCCAGTCTTTCTCCTCAGACGTGAGTAGAGGAAAGCATTCATGGTGCAACATACTCGCATTGCTGAGGCTGCTCACTGTGTGTCTTTGGCACAGCTGTGAGGTATCAGTCTTGAAGTGCTGGCTGGAATTCCACTCCTTTCTCTGCCACTCATCTGCAGCCATCCAGTGTACTGAAGACACTGGTGTTAAAATTTAACATTTTATAACTGGATGATTCTGGTCCTGCAGGTGTACGATGATTTGGCCTTTCATCAAATTACTTTCACTGAATTGTTCTTTGGTGGTGTACAATAAGCCTATGTTGAGGAGTGTTAAAGAAACAAACATGGAAAATTCGCTATGTAGTCTAGGGATGTTCAGCCATTATTAATAATTACCCAAAGTTGACATAAAATAAGTTGTATTTAAAAGGTAGGTAATACAAAAAGATAAAAAAAATACAAGATAGGTAATACATATTTAAAACATCACTTTTTTTAAAAGACTGCATTTTATGATTATCTATGGTCTTGAGATTATTTACATCTATCATATTTGTATGAAGAAAATACTATATGATGTGCTGTTGCATATCTCTTTGCAACTCGAGTTCAGAAACTACATCATGTTGGTAGCTTTAATTTGGCCATGGTTGGAGTATTTACACCATAGTCCCTCAAAACAGTGCCTCCTCCTTCAAACCAGTTATGAAACATCTAGCAGCTGATCACTGGATGTTGCTGAAGATGTGGTATTACAGGTATTACAAAAATCTGTGTGAGAGAGTCCTCTTAGGTCTTGGAGCAAATAAAGGTATGCTTCTCTTCAGACACGTCTATTTTTATTTTTAGAACTCTTTGATTATTGTTAGTAGTCATGTTCCTTTGCTTTGTCTGCTAAGTAACTCAGAGCCAAATTTCCAGCAATTTCCAAAAAAGAAACATGTGTTCCAGGACTCATCTTGTTTTCCCACTGTTATTTTTATTTAGTCTTCCTTCTTCCTTCCTTCCCTCCTCCTTTCTCCCTCCCTGGTTCTCTCTTTCTTTTTCCCTCTCTCTTTTCCTCTTTATTTCTTTTGTTCTATGTTATGTATCCTTTTGCTGTATATTGCTGCATATATGGGTTTATTTTAGCTATCTCTAAACATTTTAAAAGTAATGTGGAAGCATAAACATAAACATTGTACTTCTCTATATACTCGAGAATATGTATGCTCTTAGGAGTATACATACTCTTAAGAGTAATTGATTTTTGAGGGGAGGAGGTGGGGGACTGAGTGAAATAGGTGAGAAAAATTAAAAGATACAAACTTCCTGTTACAAAATATATGAGTCATAGGGATGAAATGTACAGTGTGGGGAATATAGTCAATAATAATATATTATCTTTTTATGGTGACAGATGGTAACTGAACTTATTGTGGTGATCATTTTGTAATGTATAGAAACATCGAATGACTATGTTGTACACCAAGAACTAACATAGTGTCATAGGTTAATTATACTTCAAACAAACAAACTCATAGAAAAAGAGATCAGGATGGTGCTTACCAGTGGTGGGGGTGGGGGTGTGTGAGGGCTGTGGAGAAGGGGAATTGGATGAAGGTGGTTAAAGGGTATAAACTTCCAGTTTATAAACTTCCAGATAAATAAGTACTAGGGATGTAATGTACAGCACGGTTAATGTAATTAACACTGCTATATGCTATATGTGAAAGTCAAGAGAGTAAATCTTAAGATTTCTCATCACAAGGAAAAAATATATTTTTTTCTTTTTCTTTTGTTTTGTATCTATATGGAATGATGGATGTTCACTAAACTTATTGTGGTAATCATTTCACGATGTATAGAGGTCAAAGCATTATGCTGTACACCTTAAACTTACACAGTACTGTATGTCAATTATATCTCAGTAAAACCGGAAGAAAAACTAAAAGAATAATATTATTAAGGCTTCTTGCCTTATTTATAGGTTTTGTCTTGGAATAATGTTTCTTAACGCTTCTTCCTGCTTTAATGTGAAAAAAACTTATGAAATTAAAATCCAATTTAGATCTGCATATTGGTTTTATTTACTAAGGGCTCATGAAAAAATCTTGGAGAATTCATTTATTATATTTATTATGTACGCATATATATTTTTAATATATGTCTCCCCCCTTCTAGATAGAATGTAAGTTCTAAGAGGGCAGAATGTATCTCAAGTGTCCAGTGCTACATCTGGCATATAAAAGGCATTCCATGAGTAAATTTGAATGAATGAATAAATGAATAATTCATGCATTTTCTAATGCTTAGTCATTATGAATACAGCATTTGGTTTTTTTTTTTTTTTTTTTTTCGTTTGTTTGTGGTACGCGGGCCTCTCACCGCCGTGGCCTCTCCTGTTGCGGAGCACAGGCTCCGGACGCGCAGGCTCAGCGGCCACGGCCCACGGGCCCAGCCGCTCCGCGGCACGTGGGATCCTCCCGGACCGGGGCACGAACCCGCGTCCCCTGCATCGGCAGGCGGACTCTCAACCACAGCGCCACCAGGGAAGCCCCAGCATTTGGTTTTTAATGATGATATTATACACACACATACATACACATATTTAAGAAGTTTCATTTTGTACTTATCACTTCCATATAGGCCCTGTTTCTCTAGATTATAATTTTTCAATTAAATATTCATCGCTAATTACATTTTTCATTAGTTCTCTGTAGAAATATGGTCACACATCATAAAGAGGAGCAATATGGCATTTTCTACTCACAGGGAAAGAGCAATTATCCTGAACTAAGCCTAACATTTAATACCTCTGTATCTCTCTGATGGTTCTCATGAATCATTCACTATAATTCAGTTGCTTTATTTGTTCTTCTGTTGGGAAAGGAGAGGAAAGTAACATTTGTGGAGAGCCTACTATGTGATAAGTGCTTGCTGTGTATTTAATTATGTCTATTTCGTTAACCTCCACAACAACCCAGTGAAGAAGGTACTATTTGTATCTGCATTTTAATAGACCAGGTAATTGGGGCTCAAAGGGATGACGTAACATCCCCGCATCACAGATCCCAGTGGCAGGTCTGGCTGTGAAGCCACAGTGTGCCTCTCGGCAGCACTGGACTCAACTGCAGGTCCTGCTCACAACCTCCCATCCATTGCCTCTGCCTCACTCTCATCTTTCTCAGGTCTCCCGTATACACTGCTTTTATTCCTTTATTCAGTTGATAAAGGACTGCTCCCAGTTGCTCGACAGGAATGCCAGGCTAAGCAGTTTGGTGTTCAGTGAGTGGTTTTCGTCATTGAGGATTTTGAGCAGAGGACTGGTTATCCAGGGGACAGAAAGGAGGATGTATTATAGGCACAGGGGGCTAGAGACATATGGGGCAGGTGATAGGTGCCTGGTTGGCAAAATAACAGCCCCCCAAATATCCGTATCCTAATTCCCGGAACCTGTGAATATATTACCCTACGTGGCAAAGGGTCTTTGCAGATGTGATTCATGTTAAGGACCTTAACCACAGGAGAGAGTATCCAGGTTTATCCAGGTGGGCACAATCTAATCACATGAATCCTTAAAAGCAGACAGCTTTTATGGCTGTGGTCAGAGGGAGAGGCGACTGCAGAAGAATGTTTAGAGAGATGTAATGTTGCTGGCTTTGAAGATGAAGGAAGGGGCCCAGGTGCCAAAGTATGTAGGCAGCCTCTAGAAATTGGAGAAGACAAGGAAAGGAATTCCTTCCTAGAGTCTCCAGAAAGGAACGCAGCGCTGCTGGCACATTAATTTGTCCAGTGAGACCCGTGTCAGACAGAATTGTAAGATAGTAAATTGGTGTTTTATTGGATCCACTAAGCTTTGTTACAGCAGCTATAAAAAAAACTACTAGAAGGAGAGATTTAGACTACAGTAGGGCAGTAGGACCTTCACCCTTCTGCTCAGAAATCTTTAGCAGCCCCCTTTCCCACCACGTTAAATCTCACCTGTCTTACCAGACTCTCCAGGTTCTGTGTGACCTGCCCATGTCTGCATTTCTCAATAGTGGCTCCTCCTAGCTCAACTCTGGTCAGGCCTCATGAACGGACCATGCTCAGTTTCCTATCTGCACATCATGTTCTCTTCCCAGGAGGTTTCCCCCTCTTCTTCCATTGCTTTGTTTGATTCCTTCTGTCTTCTTTGATCCCTGTCTTTTCTGATCAGCTCTAGCATTGATGTCTAGGAGACACAATTAACACTCCATTATATTCATACATTTTACTTTTATCAAATTTTCTTAATTTTAATATATGCTATTTTGTATTGGTTGCTACTTTTTAAAAAAGCCATATATTCTGTAATCAATTAGAAACTGTGATTTAGTGAAAAGATCACATGCTTCACGTTCTGACCTAGCAATTTTCTAGCTGTGCACCTTTGGCAAGATACTTAACTTCTCTGAACCTCAATTTTCTTATCTGTAAAATGGAAGTGATAATATCTATCTCACAGGACTTTTGTAAAGATTAAAACACTCTAGAAGCGTTAGTTCCTGTGCTCCTGGAGGGCAGAAGCAGCATCTTATTCCTCCTCATGCTATCAACAGCCCCCACAGTGCTTAGGCACACAGTAGGCTTACAGATGAACCTCAGCATGTTGTCAAATGTTTGCGTCATGTTATAGATTTTGCCATCATTTCTGTACTTGTACACCCGCCATGAACCTTTCATATAGCACTATATAATGGCTCTCTTAAAAGTCTTAGCTTATTGTATCATCTGTTTAAGTTCTGACAGCCCTCTAAATTAATTTTACAAAATATTTACTGAGCCTGACCTCCTCCAGATAAATCTCCCCCACCTGTCCATGGCTGCTACTCTTCAAGCGACTCATTTTATATCATTTCCTGATCACAGTCTTCTAACTCCGCAAAGCCAGCCTGCTATTTCTTGATGCTTTCTTTAGCTTTTGTTTGAGATGGGTGCCATTTTGGGTTTATTGCCCATGGATCCAGGTGTTTCTGTGATAGGCAGGGTGTTTTATAGTATATGAGTACTTTCACTGCCTGCATTCTCAAGATCTGGGGAAGCAGGTTATCTGCTCTGGAAACCTTTGCTTCTCGTTGTTCTCAGTTTCATCTCTATTTCAAGAAACATTAACCCTTGGCTGCTCTCTTTGGCTATATTTTTCAGTTTTAAATGCGTTTCTTCTACTTCCCTGAGGAGCCAGTGAGCAGAGGCTTTCATTTCTTCAGGAAGTCTCTGTTCTTCCCTCTTCTCTGCTTCCGCCCTGCTGATATCCCTGTTAAGTCTGGATCTTTTGTTGGTGAATTCTGCTTCATACCATTGTACTGTGATGAATTTTTATGCTAGCATTATAGTGTCTGATATTTGCTTGGCTTGAACTTGCTGGAAGAAATCTTTATAGGCAAGATGATCTATTGCTAAAAATTGAATCCCAAATGTATCTTAGGAAACCTTTTTTTTTTTTTTTTTTTTGGTGTAGGTTTTAGGAGGGACCTTCTTTACAGCTTTCATTGATTTCCTGTAGCTGGGGTGATTTTTGCAAAGTTTCAGACTAACACCTATTTTTGGAAATCAGCATTCATAATTCTTTGAGATTACTTTTAGCTCTACGATGTTTAATAATTCTTACTCTCTGTATATGGTCAATATAGAGGTTCTTAGTTGGTGTGCCTGGGAAGTAGTATAGAGCAGGCCCCTTACAGGAATGTTCCCAAACTTTGATCAATGTATACAATTTATTTTTTCTGACACTGAATCATACTGTTATGCTTTTAGGATGTTGTCTGTCAGATGAAGCATTTACTTGAGCAGACCATGTAATGCACTCTATATTGGGATACAGCTTGTGGCAAATACGCATTTATAAGTATAACATAATGTCAACCTAGTGCCAAAGAAAGTGTACCCATTTACTAAAACATTAATTCTTAGCCTCATTAATTCTGAGATATTGTGGTCAAGGCAGAAAACAGTTCTCAAAGAGACAGAGTGCTGCAAGGTGACCAAGGGTAGTAAGATAACCATGGATACTTTTATAGAGATGTAAAACATGGTTATATTGTGATAATGAATGCTTTGCGAATATTGCTGACTTTTTACAATGTTATTTTGAGTCTTTTGATACTTTCACATATATAACCACAAAAGAATAATACATGAAGACATGCTCTGAACATAACAAATTCTAACATGAGCATATCTAAAGCGAAGGAAGGCTAATATACTAGGCTGTATATTTTTATTTGCATTAGGGAGGGAGTGGAATTTTGCATTTCAATTACTCTTCAGGAACCCGTGTTCTGATTACTCTTTAACTTTTGAAAATAGGTGGCAACATACCTATAGTTATTTCCAAGAATGGGACTAAGACTTTCTTAGGCATTTTCATACTTGTTTTTCCACTCTACAGTACTTTGGACTTCCCTTTATTGAAACTTCCAGAGCTATTGCACTTGTGATATAATATTACAATTGGTTTTTGGATTTTATTGAGGGCCAGAGTTTCAGAAATTTGCTTGATTAATTGATTCATTAAATATTTAGTAAGTCTTCATCACATTCAAGGCCCCATAGGAAAGCTCCAAGAAAGCCAAGTTAATAAAGCATCAGATACCCATATAAATATTAAATAAATGAAGCATCAAAGATGTTTACAATTTTCTTCACAACCTGAATGTTCACCTCATTCAGAATGACAAAACTCCCTTATGGAAACAAGTTTCATGTTTGAAAATCTTGTGCATTTGTCACTTAAAAAAAAAGTCTCCAAGTGAGGGCATTGCTATGAACCCTCACACTGGATGAGGAAACCAGGAACCCTTTTGGAGATTATCCCCAAGGAACTAGAGAAAGAATGTTGACTAGACTTTCATCTGAACAGTCATTTTATATTTTGACCAGAAGGGTGCACTGTTGTATCTTATTTATTGCTTGGGTTTGGGGGGAGAAAAAGAAAACAACAATGTTCTTTACACCGACTTTATTATCCTTGTAATTTGCTTTCTCTTTTGAATTTTATTAGCATTCTAGCTTCAATTCTTGACTTCCTGTGTTCTGTTTAGCCCTTTCTTGGTACCAGTTTGCCAACAGAAGGCTCACGGGGGAATGGTACTGGCTGCTAAAAACCTGACCAAGCAATATTGTTTTACCTTTTTTGATTTCCCCTCCTCTGAGAGAGGACTTTATTGCCTTTGTTATAGATGGGACTGGTTTGGCAGTAGATGCCTCCAGATGCAGAGCTCTGGAATGTTCCCAGCCTTAACATCTCGGGTTCAGCTGGCTCATTCCCAACTTCGTTTCCTGCTTTCCTGGGCTAAGGTTATTGTTGTGGGGGGTTAATTACACCCCCGGCTCTGATGAGGAAGACATAGTACCTGCAAATTGGTACTGTTGATAGTAGATTTTCATAGGAAAACGTGTGTGTTATACTTCCTAACTAGCTCTTATTAAAAACAGAAATAAACAACATAATAATAACAAAAAAATCCTTTATTCGAGAGCTTATTACTAATGAATCACTTTAGGTAGACCCTGCAAGAAAATAGCAGGACATACATGAAATGTTTTTCTGAAACTCCTTTGGAGATAAAATTTGTGGTCATAATTGCACAGATATAGAAATGCATGTCTGATGTCTCAAGCATGGAGTTGACATGGTAGGCTGCTGGCAGTATATTTCTAGTCCTTTGTTAACAACATTATCTCATAGTTCTTCCAAGAATTTTTCCAAGTATACACTATCATGATTTTTAATAACATCTGAAAATATGAAGGAATTGCCTCTTAAATAAGTACAAAGAAAATGGTAGTATCAAGCCACAGGGATAATGAAGCAATGGCCTGCCATAATCTTACCTATAAAATGTAAAGAAAAAGATTAGAAGAAAATATATCTAAATGAACAATACAGTTGCCTTTGGGTGGTAGGATTATGGGAGATTTCTTTCTGCTTTTTGACAGTTCTGCAGTGTTCAAGTTATCTATATAAAAATATGTTAAATTTATAATTTGAAAATAGAAAGAAAAATAACTTTTCCTACGCAAACCAAAATACTCAAAGCAATTTAATAGGAAGCTTCCCAACATCTCTCATTACAAATACCAGATTTTAACACTTAAAGACAAAAGTTTAAAAATGGAGTTGGTCATATGTGTTTAACATTTCAAAATCAGCTTAAATTCACCAGTGTCCAGTTTCTGTGGGATGCTTTGCTATTTGTATGTAGATGTTGATTTGACACCTGAAGTTACCATTTTCATAATCGCCTCTGTCTCTGTTCAGTATTCTGTAACCACAACTAAAGGGCTGACACCTATCTGACTACAACGCAATAACGATGGCAGATGTCGCTATTTTTTCCTCTTTTAGAAACGTTTGGTCAACACTTGGGCTAAATTAACCCAATCAACTGATGACCTTGCATCATGTAAACACAACTCAAGTAACTGAAAATAGTTGAATCTGTTAATAGTCAATCAGGGTCTCTTTAACACTTGATTCTGTTCGTTTCTATCATTTTAGTTTTTTAGGGCAAGTGTAGGAGGTTTGAGTCTCTGCAGTTAGACAAGAGCAGTAATCCCTATTATTGGGATGGTTGCCACCAGGTTAATGGTAGAAGTATGATTTCCACATGTGTGGACTCACTAAGTAGGCTTTTCTCATCTGGAACCAGAGTGAGGCAAGCGAGGCATTTGTCTCACTCTAGTCCCCATCCTGTGGATAGCTCTGAGAAAAATTAATCTGTGTTTTTCTTTCCCATGAAAATATGATTCTAGTTCATAGCGTGTGCTTGTATTTAAATACCAAAATAGCTTGTGATAACAGCTAACTCGTGTAACCTGGAAGCTGACTTCTGCAACATTCAGCATTTCAGGACACAGCCAAAGGTCTCCAGGGTCACTCAATTAACTGTGACCTAGGTCACGCATTTTGCTCTGTAGGGGTAACCCCTCATGATGTATTTATGTTATTCGGCATGTAGATCTATAGACATAGTTTGAGTATCCTTAAGACTTTTATGTGTGTCAGTAGGTCAGTGGTCGGTGTTCATGCTTTGTTGGAAATATAGCCATGCAATTTGAGTCAAATGAGTAAAAATTCAAAATGATGGAATGTACATTTAATGCATCATAATTTTTTCTATATTACTACATTGTACTTCATATGAAACTCCAGTATGCCATTAATATATGTGTACTTAACTAGAAAATAATTATATGTAGCTGAAGTTTTCACCAGTTTTTAGCTCTAAGAAATATGAGGGATATGAAGCTCTTCCATCAAAGGCACTAAACCACTATGGCAGTATTTCTCCCTATCTCTTGGTTGGAGGTGGGAGAGGAATAGGCATATCAGACTCTCTGATATATTTGGGTTAAAAAGAATGTGCCCTTCTTCACCCTCAGTTGAAAATCCTGAGAATTAAGCATTATGGTATCTCATCTATAATATATAATTTTTATAAATTCTGTGTACCTAGCTTATCCTTACTAGATAGCAAGCAAAGAGGAACTGTACTTGGTCTTGTTTATTTCCTACTTCATTTCACAAAGGCTATGAGATGATTATCTTAGTCATCTTTTTAGCCTCATAGCCTTACCTCCAAACTTTGCACACAATTGTTACTTGATGAATATTTTAGAAATTACATTTGAGATATATAAATTAGAAGTTTACCAGAATAAAGAAAAATATTTTGAATTTCAAAGACATTTGAGGCATGAATTCAATCGTGAATCAATAAGTGTGGGGTTGAGAGATTATATGATGAGTTTGAGGCTGGTGGTACAGGGCAGACTGTGTGCTAGGGCTGTCCTGGTTGAACTCACACACTAACTACTGGAGATGGGAACACCATCCGAAAAGTAGTTAGGACAGTGCTCCCATAGATGGGTATCCAGAAGCCAACCATTCCAGTCTTCTCATGTTACTGTCTTTGTGATGTGTTTTGTCCCAAGTATTTATTTTCAGCCTATAAGTGTCTTTATATTTAAAGTGCAGTTTCTATAGGCCATATATATTTGGGTCCTTTTTCTTTGTAAACCATTCTGATGCCCTTTCCCTTTAAATTGGAGTGTTTAGTCGTTTAATGTCATGTAATTACTGAAGTAATTGGGATTAGGTCTACCATTTCATTATTTGTTTTCAGCTTGTCCACTCTATTTTATGTAACTGTCTTCCTTTTTTTCTGACCTTTTTTGGGAAATATTTTAAAGAATTTCATTTAAAGTTTCCTATTGGCTATTTAAAAATTGAAGTATAGCTGATGTACAATAAATATTATGTTAGTTTCAGGTGTACAATGTAGTGATTCAACATTTATAAATACATTGTAAAATGATCATTACAATAAGTCTACTAACCATTTGTCACCATACAAAAGTATTAAAGTGTTATTGACTAATATTCCTTATGCTGTATATTACCTCTCTGTGACTTATTTATTTTGTAACTGGAGTTGTACCTCTTAATTCCCTTCCCCTATTTTGTCCCACCCGCTACCTTCCTCCCCTCTGGCAACCATCAGTTTGTTCTCTTATCTGTGAGTCTGTTTCTGTTTTGTTTTGTTTGGTTTTTTTTGTTTTGCGGTATGTGGACCTCTCACTGTTGTGGCCTCTCCCGTTGCGGAGCACAGGCTCTGGTCGCGCAGGCTTAGCGGCCATGGCTCACGGGCCCAGCTGCTCCGTGGCATGTGGGATCTTCCCGGACCGGGGCACGAACCCGTATTCCCTGCATAGGCAGGCGGACCCTAAACCACTGCGCCACCAGGGAAGCCCTGATTGGGCTTTTGAATTGTATACTAGGTACTATGAATGCTAAGCTGTGAAGTTTCTGTATTCTGTTTTTCTGTCATCTGTCACATGAATGTTGCTTCTTTTGTTTTAGCGTGTAATTTTATTAACTGGATTTGCAAATCCTGCTTCTTGCCGTGGCAGCTCAGACCTCAGTTCAGATGTTTTGTTGCTAGCTGGAGCTGTTTTGAGCCAGTTCCATGAATGTGTGATTCATGAATTAGTTAGAAATGTGGGTCAAGAATTTGGAGATTCTTTCTTTGGCTCTTTCCCTTCGAGGATTTCCCCATTACCGTCTAGAGTCATATTTTCCCCAGCTTTATTTTTCTGGTTACTCAAGCCAGAAATACTGTGATTTTTCCAGTTGTACTCTACCACCTTGCATGCTACATGTCAACTACACTTAGCTCTGAGCTAAAGGCTATGCAAGCGGGATCTTACTTTGTACAGCTCCCCTCCTCTGAGGATGTACTCCCACCAGAACTGGTCTTTTCCGCTCATTCTCCATTGCCTTCAGATTGGCACTTTTTTGTATTATATCCTGATTTTATGGTTTTTCGTCTGCAGGGGACTTGTTCAGTAGTCTCTTAGTCTTTCATTTCCAGTAGCAGAAATTGGTTTTTTGACTTAAAAAAAAATCATTATGGCAATACATGTTCACTTTAGAAAAATAATCTTATCACCTTTAGATAATCACTGTTGATATTTTGATGTATATACTTCCATTCTTTGTGTTTCAGAATATATATACATATACAAATTCATATTCATAAACACAAACACATAAAAACATAAGCAAACAAAAATTCAGTGGAATCACACTGTTTGATAACCTTATATTCTTTACTTAAAATATCATATATATCTTTCCATGTCTACAGATATACATTTATATTATTATTTTATTGTCACTTCATTTTTCATTGTATGAATGCATAATTTATAAACCCTATCTTTTATTGTTAGGTGTTTATGCTGATTCTGATTTTTCATTATTATAAATAATTGCTTTAGATAAATATCCATGTTCACATAATTGTATAAATTAACTATTAATTGAATGAATTGTTTTATTAGAATAAATTTCTAGCAATGGTACTTTTCATCAAAGATATATACATTTTTAAGGACTTAAATATAGTTTAACAAATTATCCTCCATAAAGATTGTACTAATTTATTCTACCAGTGTTCGTAGTAAGCTGGATAATGGTCCCCAAAGGTATTAAGTCCTAATCTCTGGAACCTGTAATGTTACTTTATTTGGAAAAAGGGTCTTTGCAGATGTGACTAAATTAAGTAAAGGTCCTGAGATGGAGAGATTGTCCTGGATTATCCAGGTGGACCATAAATGCAATCACAGTTGTCCTTATAAGAGAGAGGCAGAGGAAAATTACAAACAAGACAGAAGAGGAGAAGGCAAAATGATGATAGAGGCAGAGACTGTAGTGATGTGGTCACAAATCAAGGAATGCTGGCAACCACCAGAAGCTGGAAGAGGAAAGTAATGGGTTCTCCCTGGAGCCTGCAAAGGAACTGTGCATCTGTCCACAGCTTGATATCAGCCCAGTGACACTGATTTTGGACATCAGGACTCTAAAACTGTGTAAGACAGATTTTTGCTTTTTGAGGCCAGGTGTGCAGTAATTTGTTATAGCAGCCATAGGAAACTATTATAGTCTATGAGAATGGACTGTTTCTTCTATCCTTATGGAAATCCTTTATGATCTGTAAGATAAAATTGAACTTTATTTCATGATTCTTTGAATGTTGAAAAATTCTAGGCTCTTTATGAATTTTTTTCCCTATTTTAAATTTGGTTTTGCAGTCTATTGATTAAACAGCCAACTTGAACTTATATTTTTTTAATGAAATACTTATGGTTTTTATAATTCTCCCTCTGATATAAGAATCTAATAAGGGCAGCCTAAGAGTAAAAGAGACTGGACTCAAGTTACTTATGTTGTATATGCATTATTCTGTGATTTTTATCAGTCTTCATAAAGTTCTTACCATTTCAGTCATAAGAAAGTTTCTGGAGGCAAGTGTTTCCTCTTTCCTGGAATGCAAATGTGAGCTTCTGAAAGGCTGTAAAATTGTTAAATAATTTGTAATTATTTTCACCCTCTGAACATTTTGAAAAATTCATCTGAGCAGAAAGGGCCCAAATAAGTTAAAGATAGTTTAAAAAAGTATTTTCCATGGGACACTAGTGAATTATTTCTCTCACGTTCTCTTTTTCTCTCTCCCTGTCACACATATATATACAGTGTGCACATGCACGTGCGTACACACACACACACACACACACACACACACAGATATCCTGCAAATGCATAAATGGGATTACTTGCTTTATACTTCAAGAATGTAGTATTCTATGGTGTGCTTTAAAAATGTAGTACTTTTCTTTTTTGCTTGGCTTCCTCCTCCTTGTCACCTTTCTCCCACCCTTTTGTCCCGCATCACCAATCTTCCTCATACAGGGAACTCCTGTTAACAACCTGGTATATATCCTCTTGTATTATTCTCAGTCGTTGTATGGTCATGAACAAACATGGTTTCTACGTCGCTGTTCGATAAAAATGGGATTATATTATTATGTGATGCTTACTTTCTGTATCTTTTAAAATTTTATTTAATAATACTAGTGGATAGTCCTCTAACTCTATTGGTTTAGTTCAAACTCATTCTTTTGAATAGAGACATAGCAGTCCTTAGTGTGACTTGACTAGAGTTTAATTTCCTGTTGCTGAAAGGCACCACTTACTTTAAAGTATTTTGCTACCTCCAATAGTGCTGTTATAAACTTTCTTGTAAATACATTTTTGTGTATTAGTGTTTGTATTAGGGGAGATTCTGAGGTACAGGATTGCTAGGGCAAAGGCTTTAGGTATTTTTTTTTTTAATCAACAATGGCTCAAATATTATTGGTTCAGTCATTCAACTTTTTAAAAAAATTTATTGAAATATAATTGATTTACAAGGTATTTTAGTTTTAATAAATGCTGCCGACTGTTTCCAAAAAAGCTATACCAATTAATATTTTCGTCAGCAATGAGATATAAATCCATTTTCCTCTCATCTTTGCCTTTTCACTAGATAGAAAATAATATGTTAATTATTGTTTTTTCCTTTTAATGAGGTTTAGCATGTTTTTATATGTTTGTGGCCATTTGGATTTGCTCTGCATAAACTATCTTTCCATATTTCTTGCCCATTTTTCTATTGGGATATTTATCTTTTCCTATTAATTTAAAAAAGATTTTTATGTATTATAGATATTAACCCTCCATTTCTCATTTCTGTTGCCAATATGTCCTCAAATCTATATGTATTTTTTTGTGGACTTTATGTTATCTTCTTCCATATAAATGTTTAACACTTATCTACAGTGTGGGTTCATCTATTCTTTTGTTATCTCTGGGTTTTCTGTCTTTATTATAAAGATCTTTTACACCCTTTAGATTACACATATAATCTCCTAGATTTATTGTTTTATTTTTTATAATTTAGTCTTTATCTGAGACTTATTTTTACTTTAGTTGCAAGAGAGAGAGGTCCACCTGTATTTTCTTCCAGATGGATAGCCAGTTAGGTCTGTACCATTTAAACCTTCCATTCTTTCCTAGCTAAACTGAAATAATTTCTGATATATATTCAATTCTCTCTAAATATAAAGCGATCTGGTTGTGGATTCTCTATTTGTTACACTAATCTCCCAGTGAATATTTCAGTGCCACTGTGATATTGTTTTGATTACACTAGAATGGAAGTAAGTTCTAATATGTGGTAAGACATGTCGTCTCTTCTTCTTCTTCTTCATATTTTCTTAGTTTCTTTTGGACATTTTTTCTTAGATCTAAACTTTAAGGTAAGTGGATCTAATTCAAAAAACCCTCTCATCTCAGTTTTAATTACATTCAATTTGTATATTAGTTTTTGGAGTTTTTTGGTGTTTTTTAAGTATTCCCATTCAGGCACATCACTCTTCATTTATTCAGAAATATTGACTTCTATATAATTTACACAGTATCAAACTCTTTGCTAAATTATTTCATTAATTTCAGTAGTAGTTTATTAGAGTCTCTTAGGCTTATAAGGCATACAGTCGTATAATCAACAAAAACAGGTGTTGCTTCCTTTTTTCCCATATTTATATCTATTAGTTTATTATCTTGCTGTGTTGTATTCTCTTAAACCTCCAAGTTACTATTAAATACTAAAGATAATAACAGGCACTTCAGTCTAGCTCTCAACTTTAATTAAAGTGGGTTTAGGGTTTCATAATTTAGGATAATTTTTTCAGTCACTGGAAAATAACCTTTATTATATTTAAGTCATTGGTATCTATTCTATTTTATTTAGCTTTTATGTTAGTGATGGCTGCTTAATTTTATCTAAGGCCCTTTTAGTAAATATTGATATGATCATGATCATGGGGTTTTTCCCCTTTAATTTAATGATGTGATGAATTATAATTTCAGATTTCCTGATATTAAGTCACTGTTGCATTCCTAGAATATACCTTAGTTGACTACATGGTATTATTATCCATGGGTTCATTGTTGGATTCAGTTGCTAATATGTTCTTTAACATTTTTCGCCCTTACTTATGAATTATATTGGTTTACAGTTTTCTATTATGTTTTCTATTTAGAATTGTGCTAAATTATTTTATAATATGAATTGAGGAAACATTCTTTTGAGAAATATATTTTATCATATGATCTGTAACAGTTTATGTCACACTGGAATAAACTCTTCTATGTCTAGCTATGCTTAGCTGTGAACCCATCTAGCCCTGGTGACTTTTTCAATATCTTTTAAAATTGTAAATTTGGTTTCTTTTATGATTTTTTTTGCTATGACATGATTTTATAGCTTCAAATAAAGGCATTTCATGCTGCTTGTATACCTTTTTGGTCAGAGAGGGTAGCTTGCACAAATTCTAATTTTAAAACATCCATTAAAAATATTTTGTTAAAGGTTTTGTTAATCAAGTAGAGTCAAATTTTGTGAATGCAGATATTTATTCATCCAATATTTATCAAACTCAACTCCATGCTAGGCTCTTTTCTCAGATCTGGTAACATAGCAGTGAACAGCACATATATATACCTTGATTTGTAAAGTTTACATTTTAGTGAAATGACAGTGTTCCATTGAGAAATACACACATAATCAAGTTTATCTATTGTTTCATTCAGTTTCCCTGTGTCCATGCTTAGTTTTTTGTTTACCAGATCTGTTTAACTGTTAAAGGTTTCCACTATTATTCTTGTTTATCAAGCTCTGCTTCATTTGTCATATTTTTGCTTTTTATTTTAGATGCTGTTTTTTGATGCCTGTAGGTTTACAACTGTTAGAGTCTCTTCATAAACTGTACTTTTGATAGCTACAGTTTATCCTCTATATTAGATTAATATCCTTTAATACTAACATTGCTGCTTTTGTTTTTATTTGTTTGCATTGGTCTAACATAAAGTGATTTCCAACATTGATTGTTTTATTTTAGTTGGGTGAGTGTAGTTGAGTTTTGTTTTTTATCCTAAAAGGACAGTCTCTTTTTTTAACGTTAGAATTCAGTTCCGTCATATTTAGTATTATGACAATATATAATATATAGCATATATAGCACTGTTGAGAGTTCCTATTGCTCCGTATAAGCCAATTTAATGGATGTGGAGTGGTATCTCAATACAGTTTTTTTTAAAAATAAATTTATTTATTTATTTTTGGCTGTGTTGGGTCTTCCTTGCTGTGTGTGGGCTTTCTCTAGTTGCAGCAAGCAGGGGCTACTCTTTGTTGTGGTGCGCAGGCTTCTCATTGTGGTGGCTTCTCTTGTCGTAGAGCACAGGCTCTAGGCACGCGGGCTTCAGTAGTTGTGGCAGGCGGGCTCAGTAGTTGTGGCTCACGGGCTCTAGAGTGCAGGTTCAGCAGTTGTGGTGCACGGGCTTAGTTGCTCTGCTGCATTTGGGATCTTCCCAGACCAGGGCTCAAACCCGTGTCCCCTGCATTGGCAGGCGGATTCTTAACCACTGTGCCACCAGGGAAGCCTCTCAATACAGTTTTAATTTGCATTGCCTTGATAACTCATGCAGTTGAGTTTGTCATGTGCTCATTGCCTATTAGTATATCTTCTTTTGTGGAGGTCCTGTTCAGATCTTTGCCTATTATTTTTATTGGTTTGTTTGGCTTCTTTTTATTGAATTATAAGTATCATTCCTTTTTTTAGTTGTAAAAATGATTCCTTTATTTAATTGTAGACTTTGGATACAAGTCCTATGTCTGTGCATGCATGTATGTGTGTAAATATATATACTAATGTACAATCACCTATAGTCAGGGTCAAAATAAATAAAATAATATGTAACTTTAATATATCAAGTTTTTAAAATGCCAACACACCTGTTTGGAGTTCTGTTTTAAGAATTTCTGGGTCAGGACAAAAGATTGTGTGAGGTATAGTACTGTAATGCTTAAATTCCAGATAGCAAGTTACCGTGAAACACTCATTTATGTCTATATATTTTGTAATTCACTGTACAGAAGTATTATTGCAAATTCTTTAATTTCTAATTATATCATTAACTCTCCGCTGGGTACAAACAAAACAGTTGAATTCTCCTGTCTGAAGACATATAGCGTGGTGAACACGTGACACCTCTAGACGTCACATATTACATCACAATTCAGACTGTTATTAACAATTCCTCTCTCAGCTCTTCAGTTCAGTTGATCCAGAATTACCCTCATTATCCATCTAACATGACCTTCTGAATTCTCACAAGGATGAAGTTATACGTCAGAGGTTTACAAAGATGAATTTATCGTTTTAGCTTCCTGGGGGCAATAGGAATATCTGTTTTCTCAACAGTTATTTAATTCCATCATAATATCTCCTTTACCTGTAATAAGAGCAACAGTGCATTTCTCTGTGCTCAGCTCCGCCTGCCAGCTGAGTCCTCCTCCTATGTTCTTTCTCCTCCATACTCCCCTTCCTGTGCTTGTTTAGTGTACAAATACCAGAAACCAACCTTTCCATCTTTTTTGAATTAGGAAATATTATCACAGCCAGGGTATTGTTGAAAATTAAATTTAACAAATAAAAGTGTAGAGAAGTTTTAAATACAAATCAGACACATCCTTAGGATTTGCTTTTAACTGCACACCTTCTAAGAAATTATATTTTTACTCCCAGCAAATTACCTAGGAGAAAAAAAATGACAAGAGTAATCTATTTTTTCACAGCTGGTCGGTTGGCCAGGGTTTCTCATCAAGGAGTACATGCTGTTTGCTCCCCAGATGGACAGGCTGGATGAGCTACAAATCCACAGAGCCTGGAACACAAGGTGGAAATTATACTGCCAGTGCTTTCAATCTTGCACAGCTCTGCACACTTGAAATTGCAAGTGGCCCATTTCCAAATGAACATCTATTGGGACAATATCCTATATCTTGTCAGAATGAGTCCCATTAAACCCTCAGCTGGAATTAGGCCCAAAACTTGTAATAATTACGGGAAACTTATTAAAAAGTTGAAGCCGTATACTGTGACAGTGAAAGCACTTAGGCAACATTAACAGTAATTGAAATCTCTGTGAGTTTTTCTTTTCAATCAGTCCTTGTTGTTGGCCAAACAAAGAACACCCAAATGAGAAGGTATGAAACCCAAACACCCAGCTTCTAAGGGGGTAATTATCTTTTGTTTCATTACAAAATTCAGTGTGAGAGCAGTGGTGAACTGTTCACCTGGGAGCCAAGGCGCCTGCCAAACAGCTGCCCATGGTTCCCTCAATGAGCTTGGGTCTCGCCTCTGCCCACCATCGGGCCTGCAGGCTTAATGGGCTGCTCCCCGAATCGTGGGCCCTCTTCTCTCTCTCCTCTGCCATTACACCTTCAAAATTCACTGCTTCCCCTAGTAAGTCCTGAGCATTAAGGACAAGAGTATTAAATAGCTTTGAAACCTGGCCTAGTAAATACCTTGCTAGTAAATTTAGGGCCTTGTGTCAAAAGTAGGGACTATTAAAATAATGTTTTCTGTACTTCATTCACAAGGATGACTCTACTTTCAATTTGTCCTCAGATAGGAAAGTTCATAAAAGAAAACTTTATTAGGTTAGAAGACTTTTCCAGCTTGTTTTTCCAATTTCTCTTTCAGTTTGTTTTTCAGTAGTTTTTACATTGAGCGAATAGTACACCTGATCATATTTGGCTATTTATTCTGTATTCCTGGGGGTGATTCTTAGGCAACCTTACTTTACTTTTGTTTAGTTTTGACTTTCACAGCTAAGGATGACTTGAAATGACAATTTGGACTCTTGAGAGAGGAACAGTGGAGGAAGAACAATTCCTAACTTGGGGCTCATTGGAGGGCAGGGCATTCTCAATGGCAAGACTGATTTACAGAATGCATTTGATGAATGTAATTGTATCCCTGTTTTACTGGAATTCTGATGCTTAACCAAGTGCTCCAACTAGAAGGCCAAACCTCAGCTGGAATACCAGTTTGGGTTGTGGACTCCACATGATAGGAAAAGCAGTAACAAATCAGAGTGACCAGAGCCCCAGGACAATGGTGGTGAAGGTTCAAAGGCGGACTCTGTATGCAGGGGTCAAAAGAGATGCCTCTGGGGAGTCCTGACCTGGAAAAGACTTATATTGTGTATGGCTGCAAAGGGCAGAGGTGTGGTGAAAGGACAAGACACCAAGGTAGACTGTCATTGTAGAGTAAGGAAAAATGAGCTGCCAAAGTTTAGAGTACATTCCATTTCTGTGGTCCAGGAAGGTCTGGGCAGCCAATAGTTGGAGGAGATTTACTCATGTCTGAACCATTGAAGTAAATAACTCTAGGTCTCTTCCAATTCAAATGTTCTGTGGCTTAATGAGACTATATTTAGTTCTTTAAGAGGATGAGACATATTTTGTAATTAGCATCAGCCAAATGAATGTCAACACTGTATGAGAAAATCATTTTTCCTAAATATTTTACAGATTCTGTTATGATCTTCTTCACAACCTTCTTTTTTCTTAAATATTATGATATAAACCTTACTCTACTCGAATTTAAATTTATCATGGATTTTGAGGTAGCTGAAATTTAAGGAATTTGTTTTTGAAATGAGAAAATAAATTGTGGTGAAGATGATAATAATCACTTTAAATAAGTTTGTAAGAATAAGATATTATATTTTAAAGAGTGGAAAGCATGGATTCAGAATTCCCTGTGCAACATTTGTATTCTAAATATTGTATTGCTGTGAGAAGGTAGTTATAGTATCACTAGATTTTCCATTGCTTAAAATAGGCTTCTGATTTGAGATGATTTTAAGCTCTAGAACAGAATTGGAATCTTTGTCTTTTTAGGTAGTAAACTAATCTTGGATTATTAAATGATAGTCCTAATAAAATGGTACTGCAGGGCCCTTTACTGGGTTCCTGTTCAAATACCAGTGTGAGGTGCGGTGAGAAAGTATTGAGTGACAACACAGGACATCATTAGCCCTGTTATCATTCAGACCAACAGCTGTGATGGACTTCTCTGCAGTAAACTAGTGTGCCCTGGCCTGATTGTGCTCAGAAAGAGATTAAACCTAAGAGAATCAGAGGACTGATAATTGAAAACAACTTAATCCTGCCACAGAGGGGTGGGGGCTGGGGGGTAGGGGGAGGGTGGTGAAGGAGGGAGGGGGCCCAGGAAGAAGTACAAATGACTGGAGTGTAGACAAGAGAATCCAGAGGCAGAAAGAATATATACTATTACTTCTTGCTAGACACCATTTAGCTTATACTTAGTAAACCCTCTTTTCTCTGCTGGTGTTGTCCTCCCTGTTAGCCACTGTGACATCTTGCTCGGTTTTCGCCTGCATCATTCAAGACCCGTAGGGCATAATCGCTCTCCTAGTTCCTTAGGGGATAAAATAACAAAATAGTGGTGGTTGATATTCCGTTTCTGCTGCTTTCTGAGTAATTATCCAGGCTCTGTCCTTTGACTCGATTTCCTTCCCCAATCCCTCAGTCAGGGACAGGAAGAGAAGGGCTTTCTCTGTTGGTCTCCATGGCCTTGGCCCTGCCTTGTAGCCTGGGTCAGTTTCAGTAGGGGTGAGGGTGATTTGCCTTGACTCTGGAGTGCTGTCAGAATCTGCCTTCTTCCCTAGAGCAGATCTTTGCGGAGCCTCACTTACCCAGGGAACAGAAATGCTGGGAAAACAGTTTGAGCACAGATTTAAAGATTTAGAGGCAAGGGTCAGATCTAGGCAGAATTGCAAAGGTGGCCGTGCAGTCAGTCTCCAGTACTATCTCCCCTGTCCAGCCACTGTCTCCTTTGGATTACTGTCCTATGGCTTCAGCTTCCTGTCATTTCCTGCCAGCCCCCACTGGCTAATGAGAAAACTAGTTGTGTACTGTTCCATTTCCAACAAAGGGCCTTCCAGTTGGGCACTCTGCCTGGCTTCATCTTCACTTCCATGTTTCCCTTCTCTTTCTCCCATTGAAATCTGACTCTGCTTTGCTTAGGATACTAGAGCCTCTTTGTTGGGATAGGGAGGGTGGGAGGGAGACGCAAGAGGAAGGAGATATGGGGATGTATGTATATGTATAGCTGATTCACTCTGTTATAAAGCAGAAACTAACACACCATTGTAAAGCAATTATACTCCAATAAAGATGTTTAAAAAAAAAAGGGGGCAATGGATCTGCTTCCTGGTTAACACAGTGGCACACATTGGTCTTAAGATCATTCTATACAGATGGATTAAGAAGTGCATTAGTTTCCTACTGCTGCTGTAACGAATTGCCACAAATGCTGTGTTTTAAAAAAAATACAGATTTATTCTCAGAGTTCTGGAGGTCAGAAGTACCACGTAAAGGTGTTGGCAGGGTTGACCTCCGTCTGGAGGCTTCAGGAGAGACTCTGTTTCCTTTCCTTTTTAGCTTACAGAAGCCACCTGAGTTTCTCAGTTTGTGACCCCCACCCCCACCCCGTATTACTCCAACCTCTTGCTTCTGTCCTCACATCTGTTTCTCATTCCGATCTCCTGTCTCCTCTTGTAAGGATCTTAATAATTATATCAGGCCCACCTGGATAATCCAGGATACTCTCCTTGTCACAAGATTTTTAATTTAATTATATCTGCAAAATTCTTTTTGTCTTAGCAAGTAATATATTCACAGGTTCCAGAGACTGGGCTGAGAGCGTATTTTGGTGGCTAGTATTCGACTGCTATAAGTAATATTCAGTGTAGATATTATTTTAACTCAGTGTTTCTCAAAACAGCAATATATAGACTCCTTTTAAAAGGAATAAAATTTTATAGACTCTTGCCGTGTTGACTTAGGGTTTTTTTTTAACATCTTCATTGGAGTATAATTGCTTTACAATGGTGACTTATGTTTATTAAATTGTTACATACAGACATATAAACATTAAACTGCTTATAAACACCTCGTGTTTGTAGCTCTTATACAAAGATAAAACTAAAACAATTTACAAATTAAATACAAACAATCCATAAAGCGAATAAAATTCAAATTAAGTACACTAATTTAATGTGACAGATGATGTGGTTTTACTGAAAATGAAATTGCTGAGAAAATTTAAGTATAGTATTGGCCATTGGAGGGTTTTTTTTTCCCCTGAGTTTAGCATGCTTGTTCTATCTGTTGTGTGATGACTCAATTCTTCCTTCTTTTTCCTCTCAAACTTTGTTCATAGAGGATTCTTGGACATAATTTGGCTTTTTATCTTGAATATTCGCCAATTTTGCTTTTGTTCTTTTCTCATTTGCCCAAGACAATGAAAGTATTACCAACTGGGTCCCAATAAAAATACTGGCTCTGAATTTGCATGACAGTACTTGACTAGATAATAGTCGTCCAGGAAATCCAGAATATGCTTTTTTAAAAAGAAGATTATCTTTGAGTTGAAAAACCCATTGTAATTTCTTACAGAGAATTCATTTGAGGGACTCTGTCTTTACTGACTTTAATGGTGGAAATAGGCAGTGCAGGAAGCATTTTCTCACTGAGAATATTCTTTAAGATTAATCCTATTTCACTTAGGTTTAAACATTTTCGTCTTTGTGAAATATGCGAACCTCCTTAGGGGAGTACTTTACAAAACTGCTCTTTCAGTAGTCTGTATTATATATTATACTTGATGGCAAAAAAGATTGTTTAGAAAGGAGAGCGAGAACAAGAGGGAGGTAAAGTGAGAGTGATGGGTAGGGTGATGAGTGAATGAGAGACTATAAATGTATGAGAAACCTGGCTTAAATTATGCTAGAGTTTGGCTACTGGGTTACATAATCACCCTGGGAAAGATAAAATGTAAACATATTCATAGTCTGGAGAAGGCATGGGCTTCCAGTCCTCGCTCTAGCTCTCTCTGTCGTCTGACCCTCACAAATCCATTATTTTCTTGTTTTTTTTTCCTCTGTTAGTGCAGGTTGGTAGGATGTGAATTCTGAAGCTTATTCTGGACTAAAGTTCTCTTGTTTGTTGAGCTCCATGCTGTTCTGAAAACATTAATCACAACCTTGCTGCTTTCTCCTGAGAAAATTCTGGTCTGCAGTGCAGTCAGTGAAGGTGATTAGAAATTCCAGAGGTAATGGGATATACACACTCCTGTTCTAGTCCTGCAGAAATTCACTAGCTTCTAACTGTAAATCTGTTTTGAAAAAGGACAAGTTTAACATTGTTGAGTTGCCACTAATTGTTTCTTCCTTTTCCTTTGATTGGCCATAAAGGCTGATGATGTCATTCACTCGAGAAAGAAATTTATGTTCTCTTTTTGAAACAAAACTGTTATTTCTAAAATGGAAGAAAGAAGTCTTGAAAAAAATCAGCAAGGTATACCTGATTTTTCCCTTGCATTTGGATTTAGCAGCTAATATATATTCTAAACTATTACCTATGTAAGATTTATCAAAAGTCATAATCTCATCAAAATCTATGCTATACAGAATTATCTGATTTTGTCTTCTGTTGGTGAGTTTACTCTCATCTCCTTTCTTCCTTTTTATATCCTCAACTCTAAGTCTCTTAATAGGATGTAACATTTGTTGTTTAGAAGTTGTTTATCCTGATCATTACAATGTAGTTACAACTGTAATATCTTATGTGTGTACTATGGGTACACACTTAATAGTGTATGAATAAACAAGTGTTTAATGCTAAAAAGCTGATTTTTTAATCTTAATTTAACAGATTGTTTTGATGCTATCACATGACTTTATTGTAAGTAGATTCTACTTGGAAAGAGATGGAATGGCATGAGGGTGTTGTGGGGAGGGAGTAGGTATGATTCTTTGGTGTATGTTTGGTGAGATTTTTTTAAAACATTGAAAATAATAACGTGACAAACATCATATTCACCACAAGAGATCACCATAAGAAATGTTACCTTGAACACTTCTTTTTCATATTTGCTTCCAGTCTTTGATTTTTAACCAAAAATAAATAAAACTGACATTCCTTGTTGCTTCACACCCTGGCCCATTACCCTTTACTCATCATCCAAAAGTAGCCGCTGTTGTGGATTTAGTGCTGTTATGGATTAATGTGGATCCTTCCAGTTTATTCTGTTATGCACACACACGCAGACGTAAAGATATAGTGTTGTTTTCTATTATGCACTTTTAGTTTACATGAATGGTAGTGTAAATATAATTCACAGGAGGGCTATGCTTTCTATTCTTCTTTCTCCTCTTTTTCTATTTTTGGTTCTGAGCTAGTTTTCTTTTTTGTATATCTTATCTCCTGTAAGTCAGGAAGTCATATTTTCCAGGACCTAGTGTTTTCTTAAAAAATACTTTAGTTTTCCACTTTTAAATATAATGCAGGCTCATTTGGAAAATTTAGAAAACATGAGCAATGAACAAACCGGGGGTGAAGGGGACTTGTAGTGAGGGTGTGAATTTACTCACACTCCCGCTACTTAAAACCAGTCACCGTTAACACGTTTATTTCTATCACTTGCTTAAGCTTACATCTCATACCACTCCATTTTTACCTAGAAAATCTCCTCAAACGAGTTGTCTGCATTCACTGCCTTCAGTTCCTCTCCTCCCATCCTCTCTTCAATCCTCTTCAGTTGAGATTTCATCTGAACCACATCACCTAGGTCCCCATATCCAATGATCACTTCTCAGTCCTCTTCCTACATGCCTTGTCAGCATCACGTGATACCCCAAACCCTGGAGTCCTTCTTGACTCCTCTCTCTTACACTCCATGCCCTTCAGCAGCCACGTCAGCTTCACCTGCCAAATACGTCTAGAATCTGCCCCTCCTCAGCCCCTGTGCCACCACCATGCTAGTCCAAGCATGGTCGTTGCTGACCTGGATTATTACAATAAACTCCTGACTGCTTTCCTGCTTTGACCCCTTTCCAACACATGTTCAACATGGCAGCCAGATTGACTCTTTTAATCTTAAAACAGATCACATCACAAATCTGTTCCAAACCCTCCCATGACTGCCCATCTCACTCTGGGAAGACCCTAAATAATTATATGTGGCATATATCTGTATACCACATGGCCTGGCATGATCCCTTCCAACTTCACTGGGACCTCATCTGTCACTTCCTTTTGCTTAATCTGTCTTGCCACTCTTTGCTGTCCCTTGAGTATACCAAGCACTCTCCTGCCCATCAAAGCCTTCTCTCTACCAAGCACATCATCATCTCCTAATCATCTCCCTGATGGTTAACAGTGAGGCCTTCCTTATATGCAGGGGAGTTCCTTCCCTGGAAATCCCTACACCCCCTACTCTGCTTTATTTTTCTCCACGCACTTATTATCGTATGACATACTATATATTTACATGCTCATTTGTGTATTTCCTGCATCCTGTCCCTAGAATCTAAGTTCCAGGCAGCAGAGGCTTTTGTTTTCCACAGTTATTTTCCCAATGTCTAGAATTGTGGCAGGCATCCAGTAAATATTTGTAGTATGAACATATGTAAAATTTACTCCATTTTTAATGAAAGGCCTCATATAAAACATAGATTGCTTTTTAAAACCTAATACATTGTCAACATTCGCCATGTCAAGGACATTTTTTTATAACGTTGTTTGTAATGGCTCCTTGGTATTCTATTTTAGAGATGCATGACAGTTTACATAATCAATTCTCTATTAAGGTACCTTTTGATGGTATGCAAAATTTTATAATAAATGACACTCTGGGGAAAGATGGTCCCTTTCTTGCCTTCTCTCTCTTCCATTCTGTGGAATAAAACTGCAACTAGAGCAGGCAAGTTGGCAGGCCCGGAGCTCTCCTGCTGGCACTTACAAGCATGTAATAACCACCTCGGGGCCTCCAAGTCCCTTACTTTATAAACCTCAAGTAGCCACCCAAATGCTGGTCGTTACTGTCCGTATTCCACTTGGTGCCTTTGTGTCAGATAGGGAGCAAGCCTCTTGTGTCTTATTCCAAACCATCATCAGACCTTGTTGAGTTTTGCATTTCAGTACTTCTCCTAATAGGACATGCCTCGTGGACTGAATCTATCTGTGATTTTTTTTTCCTCCCTTAGGAGACTTTGGCTGATCACTCGGGAATATAGCTTATTCTGTTTTGCTAATTTCATACAAACCTCTGCCTGTCACGTAATCTTCAGCACCTGTCAAATCAATTGATCAGAGGTAATTTAGATAAAGGGTCTGCTTTCTCGTCCCACCCAGTGATCAATAAATGACTCTTTAGGGATAATTGCATGCCACAAGTACAGGTGCCTCAGTTACTGACACACAGACTTGCTGCTGAGACCCAAGGGGACGTGTCCTCTGTAGGAGGGTAAGCTCTTCAGCAGTGTGAGCCTGAGGATAAATCAGCAACTCATCAGCTTCAGGGAATGTCCCTTTCCATCTTCCAGAGAAATATCCTTTGTATTTTCTTGTCACTAAAAGTTTAAGGAGATCCTGATCATTTTTATTTTTTCATCCATATTAGCTAGCCTAAGATGGCCTTACTCAATTTTGTAGGATTTAAAGGTGTTGTAGAGTATATTTATCTGTAAAACATACTTTATCTAACAAATATATGTGATAAACATAATCCTATTTTTAGTGTTTTCATAGCTTATGAAAGTCTTCTGCATATTCTGTGTCACTTGACCCTGGAAACCTGAATATCTTTATTTTATTGGAGAGGGAGCCGACCCTTAGAAATCAGGTTTTGCCCATTGTCACACAGTTAGTGAATGTTGAAGCCAGAATTCAAATTCCAAACCACTGACCCAATTCTTATGACAAAGTCTGGGTGCTTGGCACTATCCGGTGTTCTCTACCTACCCTCCCGCAGGTTAGAATCACCTGGAGAACTTATTTAAAAAATCCGTTCCTGGGCCCACCCTTCCCAGGGATTCTGAGTCATTTGGTCTGTTGCAGGGCCAGGAACAATTATTTTGTAAAAGCTTCCCAGGTGATTCTAATGTGCAGTCAGAGGGCTCTTCACCTTAGTCTCCCCAGGCAGAGATGAATCAACTGGTAATTAGTCATTAATCAAGAAAAGAAGCAATTTAGGTCAAAAAATAGAGAAGGGTGATGACTTTATTTTGCTGTCCCTCTATGTCATGAAATAAAATCATGGGAGTTTAAAAGTCATTACAGTGAGATTAAGCTTTTTATTAAGAATTATGGGATGGCAGAAGCTTCTAGCTATGGTATGACCTCTTCAGGGAAGAAAGCTGCCCCCTTTCCACTGGCAGATGACCCCTTTAATAGCAATGTGTGGTCTATCGATTACCTTATCATTACCTTATCTTGACCTATCTCCTTTGGATGATGCAAAAGAATATTAATCAAGGGTGACTCTTTTTTGGTTCATCAGAAGAGTTGACCCCAGTCAGTGAATCTCCACTCTTTGTTCATCAAGTTCTGAAGTCTTTGTCTTTTCTTTCTCATCTGGAATGGGCTTGGCACACATCCAAGGTTCCACCTGTTTGGCTCTTTTTCACACTCTGATCTCAGAAAAGCAATGGGGTTCAGTTGTATGCACATCAGCGTTGTTTGTCTTGAGAGGGCTTCTCTGGACTTCGGTAGTGCCTATTCAGGGGGTCTGCCGCACGTATATTTTTTAACCAGTTTTGACGATTGATTTACTGTGCCTCGCCGCTGCTGCACACAGGGCCTCCTCAGACTTCTAGTGCTGTGTTGTTTGTCTCTATTCATGTGTGCTGTTCTTGTGTAACTGCCCACATTTTACATGATTAGCGTTGAGGAGGCGAGAGGCACCCGGGCAAAACTAAAGCCTGTCTTCCGAGACAGACCCACCTGCCTTGTTGTAATCGCAGGGCTGCCACTCATGAGCTGGGTGGTCTTAGCCAAAATGCTTAATCTCTTCGAGGCTCAGTTTCCTCATTAGGTTTGAGGATTAAATAAAATAATTTATGTTAAGTGCCTGGCATACCGTGGGTGCCCAATCTGTGTTAGTCTGTTTTCCTAGATTTGATGTTCTATTTTTTCCAATACTATTATTTGCATAGCTACACCTTCCTGTGTTATCATCTCCCCTCAATAGATAGGTCTGGCTACTTGGCAGTGCAGTTCCGTCAGCTCTGTATATTTAGTCCGGAAGCCATCTAGAATGTAGACAGCCCTTAAACTTGCAAGTTACCTGGGAAGAGAAGTAGTATTTATTAATACCTCCCTCCTCCTCCTCCAAAAGAAACAAAAATAAAAGACGCGTGCACACACACACACACACACACACATACACACAGAGTGCTCGATGCACTGTGCTTTAGGGGCTTTCCTCCCCAAACCGTCAGGAGGTTGCATTAATATTCTAACCTTACAGATTTGGATTTGAGAGCTGTGTTGCCTGTGGACACACAGCCAATAATGGTTAAAACTGGAATTCCAGATTGTTGCCTCTTTGGGAAGCATTTTCTAGCTTTTATATAGGACATCTATTTGGAGAATGGTGAAAGAAATACTTGAGCTACAATGTCCAAGTTATCACCTGCTTTGCACAAGTCGCAGCCTTTGCACGGGACATTTTGGTAGGGTGGGTTGTAAAACATTTGGGGGCGCTGGCGATTTTGGTGGTATAGCTGTGTGTCTGTGACTGTGTTGGCCTGGGTGTGTGTCTGCAGAATGAGTGTGGTTGTAATAAGCAATTCCCAAATCTCTTCACAGTATCTAAGTGGCAGGACTCTGCATGTTGAGAAGCTCCAGAGAGCTTTTAAATAAGAAGCTTCTCACAGGAGTCAAATGTCAACCAAACATCTGTGTACCTAATCGAGGAGGTACAAGGCCACACTTAGCCAACAGGAAGATTCCCTATAGAAAGGCATCACTAAAAGCAGTGCCATATAATTTATCTGCTATAGCTCAATTTCCATCTGTCTCATAAAATGGATTGTGTACACATTGCAGTCCAGGCATCCAGCCAGGGAGGAAGGATATCAAAGAGCAGAAAACCTTCTCCTCCCTTGGGCTGTTTGTGACATGCTCTGCTAAGAGGCGGCCATGGCCAGGGCAGTCTGCAAGGAAATGCACCAGATCACCTCATCGACATCTCAGACCTTAGGGACTGGCTAAATCATGGGCCTTTGAACAAGGTCCCATAGCAATAATAGGGGCCAGGTGGGTTTTGAACATTCTCGGGTTTTTTTTCCAGGGATTCCTTTGACTCATATTTGCAGACTCCAGATGGTAATTTTGCCAGTTCAGGCAAGATACTATGCACAGTTGCTTATATTCCTTACATAAATGGAGAATAGGCTAAACAAATGCTTTCTTGGCTATAGTGTGTTAAGGCAAATCAGGTGAAACTGAAACCCTTTGTCATTCTGTAAACAGAGTTTAGGAACCACACATAGCCAAGTAAAAACCAATGTGATCCTATAAAACCAAACCAATTGAGTAAGAACCAAAGTAGTCCTGGAGACTTCCGAAAGTTGGTGCTGAATACTGGCTTCTCCATACTTTTTCTGGGTACCAGAAACCTCATCTATTTTGTTCTAAAGCTTCTTTAGGTTACTGTAACATCCCAATAGATTTTTTGTGTGTGTGTGGTACGTGGGCCTCTCACTGCTGTGGCCTCTCCCGTTGCAGAGCACAGGCTCCGGACACGCAGGCTCAGCGGCCATGGCTCACGGGCCCAGCCGCTCCGCGGCATGTGGGAATCTTCCCGGACCGGGGCACGAACCCGTGTCCCCTGCATCGGCAGGCGGACTCTCAACCACTGCGCCACCAGGGAAGCCCCCCCATAGATATTAAGAAGGCATTTCTATAGGAGGGTTTTTCGGTTAGGTCTTTTTTTGTTATCTCCATGACACATTGGCTGTGGAGAGGGAGGAAAGGAAGTCAGCATGAGGGCACCCCAGATAAGCTCTGAGTTCACTCCCCTGGACCCAAAGTATTCCCTGCTCTGCTCTGTGTGACTTTGGACAATTATTTAACCACTCGGAGATTTAACTCCCTTACCCGTGAAATGGAAATAATATACATATTTTCAGGTTTCTTTTGAGGAACAGCATAAAATTACATAAATTCATGTACCCACTCCAGTATGCTGAGGAGATAGGGTTCAATAAATACTACTTACACCAAGCCTCAGGCTGAAATGAGAGATAGAGGACGGACAGCTCTTGCTCTTTGGGGTTGGAATGTCTGGTGGGAGAGGAGACTGCCTCTCCTCTGAGGTAGATTACTCTGGACTTCTGAGAGCCCACTGCTTGCCAGATACAGTGCTGGGTGCTGAGGAAAGAGACTGATAAAAGAATCCCAGTCTCTATGGAACTTATGGTGTAGTTGGGGAGAGGGACATTCAAATAAATAAATCTCTCTCCAGGTGCTAAATGCAGCGACTGAATCATGTACAAAGCAGAGAGAAACAACAGAACAAATCTGGCCTGCTGCCTGTTTTCATAAATGAATATTATTGGAACACACCTAAACTCACTCCTTTACGTGTTGTCTCTGGCCACTTTTGCCCTAAAATGGCACAGTTGAGTACGGTCAGTTCTGCTTCAACATGGTACATATTCCTAAAAATCACCAGACTATGCAAGATTGTACAGTATAATTCAAAGGACATGTGGGGAAATGACATTGAGGACAACACTTAAAAACTTGGTCAGGGACACATAAAATGGTACGCAACCTAATAAAGATGGCAACGCAATTTTACACGTTAAGGGGTTAAGAAACTTATAAATACCACAGTAAATATGGAAGTTTACCTTAAAAAAGACCTAGCGTTTACCAGAAAGGCTTCAGCTTGTGAGCTGTTCAGTAGTGGAAGAAGGCTTATGTGAAATCTGACGGAATGCTGTAGCGCAGGACGTGGATGGTGTGGTGACCTGAGGTGGACGGTGGGTGTTGCAGGTGAATGCATGTGAGTGCTCTGTGTATTCCTGTGTATCTTGTTTCAGCAGGCTGCAGTTTTCTGCCTCCACCTAGTGTTTCTCACAGAGGAAATTGTACATAAATAAACATGAAATGCACGTTATGCTCATGTTGTTCATCACATTGGAACAAATTCACGTTTTTGAAACAAGTGTTACAGCAGAACTGATTGTTGTTGCGACAGAGACCATATGGTCCACAAATCCTAAAATACATACTGTTTAGCCCTTGCTGACCCCTGGCACAGAGGAAGGAGGGGTTAATGCTGAGGTCTCAGGAGGGCTCCCAGGAAGTATCATATCCGAAATGTGTTAGGAGACTGAAGAGGTGAAGTTTGACAGGATGACACAGAGGAACAGGAACACTTTGCCACTTTTATTCTTATTCCCTCTCTCATCCTAGATGTACATTCCCTCATCCCCACCTCATTTCCTGAGAGCACAACTCTTTTGAGTTTTATACCGAGTGAGCCCAGATACTGTACCCGTGGATCAGAAAATGGTCCCCTGATTTAGGAGCACTCAAAGTCACATTTGTCCCCAAAATACTTCTCCCAGCAGCCTGCATCTGGGAAAGGCATGGACCCTGGGCAATCCCTTCCTTGTGGAAAAACAGATGGATAACCAGGAAGGTCAGCAAAGTGGCCCGTCAGTGTCATTATCGCCCTGTCGCATAGTCTTCCCATTTACACCCACTGTGTGAAGTCCAACTCCTTTCCTGTGGTCTGGTCCCATCAGACCTTTGCAGCCGCATCTCCCAGAACCATACTGAACCGCTTTCTATTTCCCTCTGAGAGTTATGAGTCTGAGTAGAGATATTCAAAAGCATTTCAAAGAGATGGGCTGGTTTCCAGATCAGCAGGGTGTTTATGATGTAATTAAAATAATTGACTTAGAAAAAAACCAAAGATGGGTCAATTAGAAAGAGCTGGGTTAGTCATAAAGGAAAGGGAGAGAGGGCATCTTGGTCCTCAGTACTTATCAGAGGACACCTAAGTGCATCAGACACCGTAGCCTTATGTCAGTCAGAAAACAGTTGCATTACATAACTCTCCTTGATCTGCTTTCATGGTCAGTCACTTTTTGATTATGATTTGAAAACATATGATGGATATACTGATGGGATTACTGTAATCCAAGTCATTGCTCTTTGGAAGCAATACACTGACCCTCTGGTGTTACACTTCAGGTTCCTGAGGGTGGTGAATACGAGTCTACCTTGAGTGTCAGCTCCACTCTTAGGCTTCTGAATTAATCAGTTTTCTGGGTCTGCAAAGTGGAAGACTGAATTGGGCCCTAGCAAATACATCAATAATGTTGTTTCCCTGTAAGCCTCTCCATTGCCCATAGTGCTCTTCCTCATCACATCTACATCTTTGGGTCAAGACCAATGAATGAAAATTTATAGCTGCTGCTTTCCCACTCTCAGCCAGTGCTATTCTCTGGCCTCTGAAACTTCAAGCACATTATTTATACAAATCTGTCTTAGAACCTTCCAACATTTGATCTTGCCTTATAGTTATTGTCCCATGGGCCTTCTCTTTGCTTAAATGTAGAGCTCTGAGAAGGTAGACTCTTATTTTCCTTTGTGTGCTACATTGTGCCCAGCACGCTGAGTGCTAAATGAACCAGTGGCATATTGAGAGCACTGATAGGCATAGCACTTGTGTGTGTGTGTGTGTGTGTGTGTGTGTGTGTGTGTGTGTGTGTGTTGAGAGGTTACATGTGAAACAAAGGGATTTTGCTGAGGGAGCATATACCCAGTCACAATGTCATATGGGGTGGGAGGAAAGAAATCTTCATAGTTGAGCATAGAATGAGAGCCCAGATCCCTGGAGAAAGAGCTACTTTTATAAATACCCTTTGTGCACTTTGCACACACCATCTCCCTCATCCTCTTAATGATCTTACAATGCAGATGACTTTTACTCTCCCACTTTTACAGCTGCGGAAACTGAGGCTCAGAGAGATTAAGGAACTTGCTCAGTATTTAGTCACTAGTAGCTAGTATGGCTCCGGGCTCTATCCTCTTGAGCATCACGTGAGAGCATTCCGCCAAACTTTGCCTTGGACCAGCTGCATATAAAGGAAGGTGGTTTAACCAACACTGTTCAACAAGCCAGTGGCAGAAGAATAAAAAGGAAAAGGACTCCAGGCTTCAGACTCCCTGGCCAGTGCAATGCCAATGGACTGCTTGTGGAACCATGTCCTGTAGAATAACCTTTGACCCTGAACAGCACCTGTATATCATCCTGTATCAGCCCTTAATTCTGTGTAAGAGACTGACTTAGTGCAGGCCCTGGGACTCCAACTGACTTAGGGAATAGACCCTGAAGAGTAGTGCCTATGAGTGGGTTAACTTGCCGAGCAGTGAGGTCCACGTTGCTGGAAATATCCATGCACAGTGACCACGGCCAAGTGACAGGAATGCTTGGTAGGCAGAGCATGTGGGTGGGGGAGGGTAAATTATTTGATCTCTTTTTCAAATGATTTGAAAGATTTAAGAGCCTTTGATTGCATCTTTCTTTTCTTTCCATCTTTTTTTTTTCTTTTTCTTACAAAACGCTATAAAGAAAGTATAGTTGATGAGTGTCCTGCATTGGAAAGAGAAGTGGACAACTGTCCTCTTCAGTTGCTGGTGGCTCCCTGGGTGATTGGCGGGGGTGGGGTGGGCGGGGCAGAAGTCAGCCAGCCTTTCTCCTTCAGTCCTCTCATTTGCAACTAGGGAAAAGCTGCCTTTCTTATCTGACAAGGTATCTGAGGAGAAAATCAGATTATAGGTGTGAATGTGTTTTGAAAAAATTGTCAAGAGGACAACATGGCACATTCTGCATCTTTTTTAGAGAGGGCATTTTAAAAAGCCATTCCTACAACCTGACTTGAACGTCATTCAGTATCAAAGTGTTGTAGAGATTCCAGTTGCCATACTTTTCATGTTCCGTTGGCAAACTTTTCAATGCCTGTGGCCGACTGAATAATGGCCCCTCTAAGAAGTCCATATCCTACCCCATGGAACCTGTTACCATGTTACTTTACACAGCAAATGAGACTTTACAGATGTGATTAGTAATCTTGAGATGGGGAGATTATCCTGGATTATCTGGATGGGCTCAGTGTAATCACAAGGCTTCTCATAAGAGGGAGCAAGGTCAAAGGCTGGGAGCTGGGACAAAGGAAGCTGAGGCTGGAGTAATGCACTCTGAAAATGGAGGAAAGGGCCATAAGCTAAGGAATGCGGTGGCTGCAGAAGCTGGAAAAGACAAGGAAGCAGATTCTCCCCATGAAGCCTCCAGAAGGAGTACAATCTTGCCAACACTTTGATTTAGGCCTCTGACCTCCGGATCTGTGAGAGAATAAATTTGTGCTGCTCTGAGCCACCCAGTTTGTGGCAATCTGTTACAGCAGCCGTGGGAAACTACTGTAATCTCCTGGCTCCCTCCTCTCTGTCCCTCTCTTCTCTTCTTCCCTTTGCCCCTGTTCCCTTCTCCCTCATCTCTCTCACTCAGCCCCTTCCTCCCTTCCTTTTCTCCCTCCCCTTCTCACCTCCTTTTCCCCCCCTTTCCTTTCGGGAGTAAACAATCCAAGTACTGGTTGGAAAAAGACCTGATGATTTAATAGTGACGGTTTTTTGGTTTATGGGATTTTTAAGCTTTCTGCTAATTATTATGAACTCTGGTGAAGAGATTAATTCAGTTCCTGTGATTTGTTTCCTTGTCTTGACTTCATAAAAATCACAGGAATACAATAATATAGTTATACATCCCCTGGGCTTGAAAATGCCCAGTAATTACAAGTGATTCACGAGAACAGCTTAACTTGTAAGGGATTGTATTGTGCTCCATAGTAAGCAGTCATTTATTAAGTTTTAAAAATGCTTTTGGGAGGGATATAATGGGCTCATCAATTAAAAGTATGTTTGGAGGGCTTCCCTGGTGGCGCAGTGGTTGAGAGTCCGCCTGCCGATGCAGGGGACACGGGTTCGTGCCCCGGTCCAGGAAGATCCCACGTGCCGCGGAGCGGCTGGGCCCGTGAGCCATGGCCGCTGAGCCTGCGCGTCCGGAGTCTGTGCTCCGCAATGGGAGAGGCCACAACAGTGAGAGGCCCGCGTACCGCAAAAAAAAAGTATGTTTGGAAAAAACGTTGGTGCTGTCAGTAGTAATTCTTCTTCCCCCAAACTCTCCTTTTCAGAGCTGCCAACTTGTGTGTGGCTCTGGAATGCATGCCCCCCTTTCCTAGTGTTTCCTGATGATGGCGGTTCCACCTGAGGAGCACTGTGCAGGCCTCACTCAGTGCCAAGTGTGGTTCAGATGGCCAGGCATTCCAGGGCTAAGGGACCGTGGTTCTCCTTCACAGCCTGGCCGTTCATCATTTGAATTAGAGCGAGGTTACCAAATTGACATGTCCTGGCTAACACGCCTGATGCTGCGGTGGAGATGCGCTGGGTCTCCTCAGGCAGCTGGGTTGCTGTCCACATTACTAATGCTCAGCCCTGCCACTAACAGATGGCCAAGTGTGATCTTCCGGGGGAAGTCAGCACTTTTGTGGCAACTGGTGCTTCCAACACACAACTTCTAAAACTTCTTTTCCTCTGGTGTAACCCAGAAGAGGCATTCTCCTTCATAATGTGAGCGGGAGAATTTGCTTTTCCCTGTTCTTTTTGCAGACAAAGCATCAAAAGCCTATGTTGCAGGCTTCCTTTTATTCTCCAGACTGGGTTTACACCTGAAGCCCTTGGTTCTTACTTCCTGAAACAGACCAAGGCTACACCACACCTGTACTATTGGATCCTCTGTGCCTCTCTCTTCCCTCTCCTTGCTAGTGCTCTCCTGGGAGGCAGTCTGCCTCTTCCCACAGCTAATCTTTCTATTAGCATCCTGCAGCCCGTGGTCTCCTGAGGGACACTGCTCCCTGTGTGCTGCCTGGCCATGTAGCCTCTTCCCAGTCTTCTGCCCCTCACTCACTCACTCCCCCCATGAACTGCTTCCTCCCCCCTTTTACATAGATCCATCTGAACTTCCATCTTGGAACACTTCTCCACTCCACACTATGTAGCTGGTAAGTGTTGGTTGGTTTCTATATCTCCATTCATACCCAAATGTTTTCTTTACCTCTATTTTCTTTTACGTCTTTGCAGTCTGACACCTGTCCCCAGTACTCCATTGAAAATCATCTGTCTCTCTACCTTTTTAGACAAATTCTCTGCTCTTTCCTGAGCTATTCTTGGTTCATGTTATATTGGACACTTGATTACCACTGTGCCCCACCTGCCCCGCAATTTAAAACACATTTTCATCTAGTTTCTAGGCTTTCTGCCTTGAAAATCTTCCATACTCTCTCATCTCTGTTGATTTTTTTCCTTAGAAATAGTTACAGTCTATCTTGTATTGTCAATGATGACTGTAAGTGGTTCTTTACTATCTACACCATTCTCTCTCTCACTGGGCCCCAGTACACACACTCCAAGTTAGTTATTCTTGTTCCTGCATACATGATATTTATTTTTATCTTTCTGCTCTTGCTTATATGTTTAATCAATCAGAAATATTCACTGAGCACCCACCATGTGCTGGATACTGTACTAGAGGGGCTACAATGGCAAGTAAAGCAGATGGATTCCTGCCTGCGTGGAGCTTGGAGTCTGGTGTGGGACCCATTTTAATTAAGCAAGTAATCACACAAATAAGAGTCAAATCTGCAAATGCAGTGAGGGCTTTGGAGGAGTAGAATGTGATATGCTGAGAGAATAACATGGGCATGGCAGGGAAGGTAGGGCGAGGGATCTAACTAAGGAGGTCAGAGGAGAGGAAAGTGGAGTTGAAATCTGAAGTTTGGTTAGATGTTAACTAGGAGCAGGGGGTGAATTAAGAGTTTTATGAGCGGCAGAAACAACACGTACAAAGGCCTCGTGGTGCAACAAATCAAGAAAAAGCTAGAGATGAGCAGAGATCTGAACGTGCAGGGTTTGCAGACCATAATGAGAAGTTTTAGAGGGGTAGAGGAGGGGGTCGTGGTCAGACTTATCTTTTGAAAAGACCCTGTTCGTTTAGCTTGCTTTCACAGACTCAATTCCCTTTCCCTGAGCACACGTTTTGAGACGTGCCAGGGAAGTGGGTGGGCTGGAGTAGTTACCGTGAACTCCAAGTCTGTGGAGAGTTTTCAGTGAAGATGCATAAGTCCCCAGGGAATCAGCCTAACAGATGTTGTCAGCCAGGCAGGAAGGGGGAGAAGAGCTGTGGTTTAGCCAGATTCCTTTGGGGACCTCTCTTAGCCTCAGCTTCTCTGGTTGAGTTACATCACCCTGATCTGATATGCAAGAACAACAGCTGGGACTGAGAGAAGGAGGTTGTGGTAGCTGTGTGCAGGTCACTGTGCATAATTTGAGGTAAAAAAGGAAAAGTGGCTCACCTAATTGCATTCTAAATTACAGCCATTGTTCAATTCCTTTCTTAAAAGTACTTGGCGCATTCAAGAAGAAAAGTCCTTCTGGAGTGGGGGAACAATGGGGGGGGCAAAGGGAGATGGATGCACATATACTCATATCCCTGCATTCAGGATGTTATGTTTGTAAGTGCAGATTTGAATGGCTTGCTCAATTATTTTCACTGTGTGCTTGCTAACAGTAATAAACTTGGAAAACTGAAACACGAGTCTACAGTAATTGTTTTTTAGATAGTGTAATAATTCATGATAATTGCTTGCAAAGCATTTTCCCCCCGCCTTGTCTACAGGGGTAAATACATTAAAGCCACATTCTTGTATACTATTTTACAATCTATTAGCATAATAACCCATTGTAAAATGAGCCCTGCTGCTCTAGGAAAGTGTGTGATATTGGTCCATTAGACACCTTTGTCTTATATACAAGCAGCTAATGGCACTATTTATGGACATCATCTTAGCTTGGTATATGCTTGTTACCAACTAATAGGTACAGAGCATGAGGTACTGTATGATAAAAGTTATCCAGCACTAATAATCCACCATGACTCTAGCCTCTTGCCTGAAATTTGCTTTTAGCCCCATGTGAATGGGAAAGTCATCTTGATAGATTTAGCTGCAAGCCAAGTTATAACCAGTGTTCACAGAATGTAATCAAATTAGATCTTAAAGTCTTTAATTTCATCATTAGCATGTATTATTTCTTCCTCAAATCATGTAATTAAGTAGCATATTAGGAATAGATAATTGTTTCCCTTTTATACATTTATTAGGTAACCGGGGTTAAATTTGGAGCTCTGTTATGATACACAGCTGCTTATTCTTTTTGTTTTTTTTTTTTTCGCTGTACGTGGGCCTCTCACTGTTGTGGCCTCTCCCGTTGCGGAGTACAGGCTCCGGACGCACAGGCTCAGCGGCCATGGCTCACGGGCCCAGCCGCTCTGCGGCATGCGGGATCGTCCCGGACTGGGGGACGAACACATGTCCCCTGCAATGGCAGGCGGACTCTCAACCACTGCGCCACCAGGGAAGCCTGTTATTCTTAAATTAGAATGGCTTTAATGATACCTGAAGAATTAGAGAAGTAATTGGTTAACTAAACTAAGGGAATTTGTGGCAAATAAGATATCATTATGTTTACCCAAGCACTGTTATAACCTGAAAGTTATATAATTAGTCAAATTATACAGAGGGAAATTAGACACTCATTATTTACTTTTCTTGGACATTTTGTGGGTTTGTACAAAAATTTTCACTTGCACACATGAGATTAATTCTTCTTGAGGTTGCATCTGGTTTACCACAAGTCAAGAATTTCTGAATAAATGCTCTTTTCTTATTCCCAGTTAGCGATAAGAAATCCACAGCTTTGCAGTTATGAAGCAGTGGTTGCTTTGGAGAACGGAGGGCATGTGGACTGCGCACAGACGTAGAGCAGCGGTTTCTCTTACTGCTGAGGGCACAGACAGGCCCAGGTAGACTGGTCTGGGTCTCTGGACAGGTTCTGGTCTAGAGGCTTCCTCTCCTTTCAATCGTCCCTCTTCCCATCCCAAACAGGACCTGCTGCTGGGATTGACCAGTGAATTGCCAAGAAGCTGGTAGCTCAGTGTTTCTCAACCCCCAGCTGCAAGTCAGAATCACCCAGGGAGTTTTAAAAATTATAAATGCTTGCCGTACTCCTCCCCTCCCAGCCCACCGCGGTCGAATTCAATGTGTAACCTGAGTTGCACTCACCGAAGGAGCTGCAGCAGGGGGGAGGATGAGTGGCAGAGGCGTGGTATCCCATTCCTGGCTGCAGAGCCAAGTGGCACATTTCCATTGAGCCTAGACTCACCTTCTCCTGGAAGCTGCTGGTTACTGATCATTCCTGGCACACAAAATGAAGCAAATATGTCATCCCTGGCTTAAGGTGTTATTTTATAGGTACCAGAGAGAATTTGCTCATTCCTTTGACGAATATTTAATGAACACTTGCATGGTGGGTTCCAGGAACTCTTGTAGAGTATAGCAATATAATAATGAAGATAATAGGCCTTTTGGGGGGAACCTAGTGGAGGAAAGGAAGAAAGGAAATAAAGGAAAATGCATACAAAATAGCAAGTCATTTCCTAGAAAGGAAGCAGACATGAAACTAAGATTGAGAATAGCAATTTCATGTGTTAAAAAGACTCCCTTATGGAGGTGGAGCTCTGGTTGTTGGAAGAGGCTCTGGTAGGAGCCAAGCCAGTCCAAGAAACTCATTCTGGACAGCCAGGGGTGGAATCCTACTCTCTTATCTTGCCTTTACATTCACTATACTTACATTTTATCCTGTCTATTATATGAGAACGTTAATATAATTTGCTTTTCCTGGAACTGACCCTTTTCTACGTCCACCTGGCGTCTCCCTCAGATGTTGGTGGTTTGCGTACTTGGGGTCTCCCACATCTCCATCTGCTTAGTGGCGGGCTGGTTTTCAATTTTGTCTGCAGGGAGCAGCCACCTGAAAAAAAAATTTCAAATTATAAATGTCCCCTCCTTCTTGTTATTCCTTTGTCCCCGGCCCTCAACAGAGCTGAAGCCCCTAGAATCAGCTTCCTTTTTCCAAGGATCCCCGTTAACACACAGGCTATACATGGAAGTCGAATAACAATGTTCTCAACGACTCCTTCCCACTCGTGCAAGGGCATCCTTGCACAAGGGTGCCAAATTACTGACACTGCCTCATTTTCTGCCACGTTGAATGGATATATATTTTAAATGGGATTAGTTTGTGAGTCCTTGGCTTGATTTATAACACATTTTCTATTCAGATGTGCTTCTACTGTTTATCTCCACAAAATAAATAGTAAAATTGCACTTGGACCTCACATTAAATTTATATTTGTGCTATTACAATTTTATTTCTGTTGAGTAATATTCACTTTTCAGACATAAGGCAGAAATAAGAGCACATAGGCAAATAAAAGTAGCTGTTACTCCAGTTTCTCCTAATTGTCTCCTTAGGATGTTACTCTGAACTTACTCGGTTCTCACACACCATCTATATAATGAATACTGGGGAGGGGACTACGAGCTTCTTGGTTCTCACACTGTATCCAGATGAACTGTTTCTGTTAATGAGGTTGTTTCCATTTCTTGAGACCTAGACACCAGGAGCAGTGGGTTGTCATCTGTAGTTTTTGGGTGTCCAGTGGGTGCCAGAGACCCACAGCTGGTAAGAATGTGGCTTTGGGGTTGTAGTTCCAGTAGTCAGCCTGGTAACTGCCAGCATCCACACATTTCTTTACTTGTTGGTCTTACAACTAGTGATCAGTGACCACATGTGTGGGACGACTAAAGCTGAGAGTACAGCTTTGGTCATGTAGCGACCTTGTGTCCAAAACTGTAATGTGATCTGGTCATCAAACTATTCTTTGCTACTGTACCACAGTATCACACTTCAGCCTATAGCAGCAATAATAATAATTGTGGGGATTAGACCTTATTAGATTTGAAATCTCGACTGCAGAACTGCTGTGAGGAGAAGCAGTATATTTTACAAATCACAAGCAGTTATCCGTCTCATAAAGTGGACACTACTCTAACTTGGGGAGAAATTGGTTATATAACTTTGGAAATTGTGGCATTATAGTCCAAAAACCTGAATTTCCTTAAGGGTTTGTTTCAAGTTTTGTTTGTTTGTTTTTTCTTATTTGAAAGCAAATAGTATAATCAGAATAAGGCCAAAAGAAGTAATACTTCTTGCCTTTAGTAAGCTATTTGACAACCTCTCATAGATACTATTATGAGTGATAATTATCACAGCTACCATATGGTGGATACACAGGTACTGCGATAAGCACATTACTTCATTTCATCCTCTCAGCAAGCCTGTGAGCTAAGTACTGTTATTGTACCCACTTTACAGATGAGAAAACCGAGTCTTAGAGAAGTTAAGTAACATGTTTAAAATCATCTCAGTGACTCAGTGGTGGAACTGAGATTCAAAAGCAGATCTGTATCATTTCCAAGTTGACATTCTCACTCAATATCCTTTTTACCCTATGGAGAAGATTTTTTTAAATGTGTAAGATAAAATTGATATGAATTTTTAGCTTTTAGATCAACTGTATCTGAAGAACACTGAGGTAACAGGGAGTCTTAGATTTCAGTTTTGGCTTAACTACCTATTACTTTTGTGTCTTCAGACAAGCAACTTTAGTTTGGGATCTTAATATCCTCATCTGAAAAACAGGACTAACAGTATCTAACTCAAGTAAGAAGGCAGGAAAGCATTTGCAATATAAAAACACTCTGTGTATGCCTCAAATTCTCTCCTTGGTTCTATCTTCCTCAGCATTTTCATTATCTTGAGGGCAAGTAGGCCATAATTATCAAATTTGTGGATAAGACAAGCCTAAGAAGAGTGATTAATTTGTTGTGGAAATAATCAGGACACAAAAATGGTATCCGTAGACTGAACTAAGAGGTCAAGCCATTCAAATTTAACCATTTGAGAAAGTCACATAAAGGAGAGCTCTATTTAGTTCATCCAAACTAATGCCTAACACTAACTGAGCACTTGCCGTGTGCGAGGTGCTATTTCCAGCTCTTTACATGTATTATCATACAATTTTCACAGCAACCGTTTGGAGTAGGCACTGTGCATATTTTCCCTTTATAGGTAAAAAGCTGACTCACAAAGGGATTATTTGCCCAAAGTCGTACAGTTAGGAAAGGAAGGAGACAGCTTATGGGCCCAGGAAACCTGGGCTCTTTAATCCTACACCAAAGTGTGTGGTTAAAAAAGCTAACAGTTTTTGGCCATGTTAATAGAAATACTGCATCTAGGTGAGAATTAGTAGTAGTCTCAGACAACATCCTCCTGGATGTTCCACAAACTTAAATGATTATATCCATATAGTGAGGGTCCTCGGCAAACCAGAAAGCGTGCAGAGAAGGGCTGTCAGCATGATGTCATCTTAAGGGATGTTTGAGGGAATGTGAAAATGTCAAGCTTGGAGAAATAATGGGCAGCTGTCTTCAAATGTTTGCCATATGGAAGCTAGACTTGAACTCTTTTGTGAACTCCAAAGAGCAGACCCAAGCATGGATGGATGTTAGAGGGAGGCAATTTCTGTTCAATATAAGTAAGACATATCTGAAGATGAAATCTTCCCACTAGTAGAATGATCCTCTGCTGAAAAGTGGGCACCCAGTCACAGGAAGTATTCAAACTGAGAACGCCTGGGGCGCTTTCCATTAGGAAAGCTGAGCTGTTAGGGGACTTCTATATCAGTGAGAGTATCCATAGGATGATTTCTGATGTGCTTTCCAATCTCAGAATTCCACCACTCCATTCATCATGTATACCTGCCTCATGCTTTATCCTTAAACATAGACATTTTTCTTTGAGGTAACTCCAAAGGGTTAATGATTAACAGGGTTTAATATGTGTATGTTTCACTGAGGAAGCAGCCACAGTTAATTAGGGCAGGGGTGAACACCTGAACCAAGTTGGCACACTTGTGTTCTCTCCCTTAGAATTTGCAACTGGTTGTTTTCTAGAGCAGGGAAGTACAGAAGCTGTGGAACTGGCACAGCCATTTTTGTGCTGTAAGTGGGGAAACTGAAAACACTCATTGGCAAGGAAACGTAAAGGAAGCAGATGCATGGTAGGATCTCATGTGACCTGAGAAATCACGTGTTTCAAGAAGGGAAAGAGGGAAGTTGAGAGAGGATAAGGTTGGTTACTTCGGTTCCCACTGGCTTACAAATTCCGTATTCCAGTTCCCCATGCCTGGCTGGATTGCTGTGTCTGAATTCAAGGACACACTATTGGATACTCCCAGTTGGTTTCCATTATTTTGCTCAAACCAGTCTGAATAGGTTTCTGTAATTTGCCACCCAAAGTTTTAAAATTTTAGACCATTCTTTTAAAAGAGGGTGACTCTTCTTTCTTTGTATCAAAAACTTACTTTATCTTCAGTTGGCCACTTAATAGTGGCAAGTTATTACAGGTACACATTTCCCCCCAAGATGTAATGATTATAATTAAGTGCTTGAAAAGTACTTTAGTGCAGAAGGGCCAGGGCTTTCCAAATGTCAGACTAAATTATAAAGTGAGCAGAACTAAAATGCCACAGGATGTAACCATCCATAATTTATGAGTAGTATGATCAGAACAGTCTGTAAAATGAGGTGAAATAATTTTTTCACAGTTTCATATGTTTTTATTAAAAGATATACCTCAGTAGCAGTGAAACACTGAAGATTAATAACAATGCAAAAGAGTGAAGCATTCTGACCATATCCCTAGGACCCATGTTTTTTATTGTGCACTAGGGGAAATGTCATTAGTTGAGGCACTGCTTTGTCAGCCTTTGGGAATCTTAGCCTTGAATATTTTAGGTGGGACATTGATTCTCAGGAGGATCTTACGCTGCTGTTCTGCTGTGGCAGAAATCTCAACGTATTTTTTTTTTGGTAGGAGAGACACCCTCTGAGATGTGGACGGTAAGAGAAATCTTCATAGGCTTCTGGAGCAGAGCCCTGCCTGTCAAGAATAAATCCAAACTGGAGATTGTTTGCAATGGGCCTTTGTGACAGAAACATTTGCAATCATGTCACTGAAAATGTTTGTTTTGCTGGGTCTACATGGCAAATAAGATACAGATCAGTGAGCAAAGAAATGGCTTGCTGAGTAGGCTGGACATAGTTGATGAAATGTTTGCTGGAAGCATGTACCATGAGTTTTGCTTCTGCACCCTATCTAGGGGTTGCCACGCTGGCTGACAGCATTTCCAGCCTCAGCGTTTATGAGAAACAAGCTGAAGTATTTGTCATCATTAAGGCTGTAGATTGTTTTCTAGGAGTGTTAAACCTTCTGATCATATTGTAACTCATGGAGTTTGATCCACATGCCTCTTGAAGTTTGGATCAGATGGAGGACAGCTATCCTTTATTTTTATGGAATAGGTGTGTTCCAAAGAGCTGCCAGTAAAGTACATTGTATAAAGTAAATCCCGTTTCCCCACTGATTTAGTTTATAAAATTAGGGATGTGTACTCTGGAAAGAAACCCACTAAACGTTTGGTGAGGAGGCAGTTTAGGTAGCCTCCACTGCAGTCTCATGGTGCATTCCTCCAAATAGCATCATTCATGAATGTCTGCAGAAGATATAGTGCCTTAATTTTCTTCTATGCAATTTCCCTGCACCAGGGCTTCTCCCTAACCACTGGACATCTGCTCTGTGTTCCATATACTGTAAGATTTTTGTCCAAGCTGGGAATTTCCTTATGCTATATTCATGATTTTTTTTTTTTTTTTTTTTGCGGTACGTGGGCCTCTTACTGTTGTGGCCTCCCCCGCTGCGGAGCACAGGCTCTGGTCGCGCAGGCTCAGCGGCCATGGCTCACGGGCCCAGCCGCTCCGCGGCATGTGGGATCTTCCCGGACCGGGGCACGAACCCGTGTCCCCTGCATCGGCAGGTGGACTCTCAACCACTGTGCCACCAGGAAAGCCCTATATTCATGATTTTAATCTCCTCTTTCTCCTTTAATCTGAGTATTTTATATCATTGGGCCAAGCTAGGTCATGATATCATACACCAGTTTAAATCTCCAAAAACATCATGGTTGTTATAGTAGCATGCAAGTTGGAAACCCCAGTGAGTATATGGGCCTAGAAGATACTACACTATTCTTTTAAAATCCAGGAGCGACACAGGAGAATAATACCTGAGAAATACAGTTATAATCAACTGAAAAAATCTCCTAGATTACAACTGTGCATATTCATAAGATATTATGAATGAACTGAGGAAAAATGAGTTAGAATTCACTAAAATGATAGCCCTTACTACAAAATTACATAAAACCACATGTTGTTTACTCTTCAACACATTGTTTTGGGTCTAGGTAAACATGAGTTGTTAATTGCCCTTTGATTAATGAACTTTATCTTTTCTTCATGGTTGATTTGGGAGAGAGTGGGCACTTGACCTGTAGAAGTTTGTGATGAAGCCTCTGCTTGGTTAGTAGCAGTGAGCACAACATTCCCTTGCCTGTGAGGGAAAGAGAATATTTTGAGAAGCAAGGAAAAGTAACTTCTGATGTTAACTAGATTCCTCAGAGCGATAACACCTAGATTTGGTTTGTTTTCCTGAATTTTAATAAGTGACATTAGGGTTTGTTCAATTTCTCTATTTCCAAGTTTTATTTTTATTTTTTAACATCTTTATTGGAGTATAATTGCTTTACAATGGTGTGTTACTTTCTGCTTTATAACAAAGTGAATCAGTTATACATATACATATGTTCCCATATCTCTTCCCTCTTGCGTCTCCCTCCCTCCCACCTTCCCTATCCCACCCCTCTAGGTGGTCACAAAGCACCGAGCTGATCTCCCTGTGCTATGCGGCTGCTTCCCACTAGCTATCTGTTTTACGTTTGGTAGTGTATATATATGTCCATGCCACTGCCTCACTTTGTCCCAGCTTACCCTTCCCCCTCCCCATATCCTCAAGTCCATTCTCTAGTAGATCTGTGTCTTTATTCCCGTCTTACCCCTAGGTTCTTCATGACCTTTTTTTTTTTCTTAGATTCCGTATATATGTATTATATTATATGCATCCAGAGAGAATGATAAAAGTTCTATCGTTACAGAGACTTAGGATTTCACAGATTTAGTTAAGCTCATTATAGTGTACCTTGCTATTCCATGAATCCAGTTCCTACGTGGATCATGTCTTGTCCTATATGTGCTTAATGAGGTATAGTGTATTCTTCTCGTTAGAGCATAGAAAGCCTCTCCTGCAGTTGCTATCTGTCCCACTGACATCCCTTTGACAGAGAGGTTCGTCACCACACTGGGCCTCCTTCCCTAAGAGCTTACATTTATTCAGCACTCGCCATGTGCCAGACACGGTGCCAGACACTTTCCTTGCATTATACCAATCAATTTCTCTACCCAACTTATCACCATGCCACAGATGGGGAAACCAGAGCTCAACAGTTGAATTAACTTACTCAAGCCCACACAGCTAGTGGTAGTTGGTTGAGCAGGAACTTGAAACCAGATCAGTCCCTGCCAGGGCCCGAACTTGTAATCACATTTCACAATGGCTTCTTTCTCTGGTTGCCATTTAATACCAGGCTATTAGACTGTGTCACGTCAAAATGGGCATAATGCAAACCGTCAAAATAAGGCATTCCATGGAGAAGTTTGCAAAGGAATCGTGACCGAGTATGGACCTAAGCCAGGTTGAGATTTCTGTGCTTTAAGACACAAAGAACATCGCAGATATTTTTTTCCTTAACAGACTTCATGATAAGTTTGTCGTGTATCATTGACCTAAGAGAGGACAGTAACAATCCAGAAGGGCACTTTCATTTCTAGGATATTCTAAAAATAATCTATTTGATTAATAGCTATGTCCATGGAGAATAGAAGTCCACACTGTGGCCGAGGACAGGGATACAGTTCTTACCCTCCCTTCCCAGGTGTTTCTCAAACTGATCCACTTAGTTGGATCACCTACTTATTTCGACTTTTTCATTTAACCTTTATGTATCCCTGGGATTTAATTTATTCAGGGTGTATAACCTCAGCTCGTGGGGTGTTTTTGCCCAAAGCAGGGTAGAGATAACCATTTCTCTCAGAAATAAACCTTGGTGGACTTTGTACTGCCTTTTAAGATATTTACCAGTCTTTGAGAGAAACACTCAATTAAAATACGGCAACAAAGGTCATCTTGAGGCCCAGGGACCCTGTCACTATCATTACATCACTCAGTTATCCAGTTCAGAGAACGGGAAAGCTCTGAGGGTGGTGACTAGGTGCCTCAATGCGATGCTTAGGTGGTGTTAACTCAGGGCAGTTAAATAACCCATTAGTTTGGGGCAGGAGAAATGGGAATTGAATTGATTGATCTATTTACTCAAAAATTTCGCTTTGGGAGCTGCAAGTTTTTCCTTAAAGAAAAGAAACAGTGTTTCTTATTGAGTTCTTATTGAGATAAGGACTCATCTATCTGAGACATAACAGTCTTTCTTAGAGGATGATGGACAGAGTTTACTTACCCTAACTTTTGATTGTGCTTTCCGAGCATAGCAGTTTATAAACGTTTGGGTAGAAAATTTCAAGTGTAGTGTTGTAGATCAGGGGTCCCCAGCCTCTGGGCCATGGTCCAGTACTGGTCCATGGCCTGTTAGGAACCGGGCGGCACAGCAGGAGGTGAGTGACAGGCAAGCGAGGGAAGCTTCATCTGTACTTACAGCCGCTCCCCATCGCTCGCATTACCGCCTGGGCTCCGCCTCCTGTCAGATCAGCGGCAGCATTAGATTCTCATAGGACCATGAACCCTGCTGTGAACTGTGCATGCGAGGGATCTAGGCTGCGTGCTCCTTATGAGAATCTAACGCCTGATGATCTGAGGTAGAGCTGAGGCGGTGATGCTAGCGCTGGGGAGCGGCCGCAAATACAGATTATCACTAGCAAAGAGGTTTGACTGCACAGAGACCACAATAAATCAATTGCTTGCAGACATATCAAAACCCTATCAGTGAGTGGCAAGGGACAAGTAAGCTGCATCGGGTGGCAGGCTTTAAGTCAGAATTGACACTTATTTTAGTCTGTGCATGTCCCGCCCATTGTCTTATTTATCACTTCCTTCCACGTCTCTTTTCTGCACTGCGCACTGGTCTCAGTCACAGTTTCCGTAAGCCCACAGCTAACCCTAGCCAAAATGAGTAAAAAACAAACATTGCTGGAGAGCTTCTTTGCAAAGGGGGAAAGACCTAATGATGAGACAGCAGAAGACTCTAAGACTGCCAACAAAAAGAAAGCTGCATTTAAAAGAAAATACCAAGAGTCCTACTTAAATTACGGGTTCATTGCAGCAGGTGATTCACATTCTCCAAGCCTGCTTTGTATAATATGGGGCGACCGGCTATCCAAGGAAGCCATGAAACCTTCAAAACTGCTTCGCCACATGGAGACCAAGCACCCTGCATTAAGAGACAAGCCTTTGGAGTTTTTCACAAGAAAAAAAACGTGAACATGAAGAACAGAAGCAATTATTGAAGGCCACCACTTCATCAAATGTGTCTGCACTGAGAGCATCATTCTTAGTGGCTAACTGCATTGCTAAAGCTAAGAAGCCCTTTACTCTTGGTGAAGAGTTGATCCTGCCTGCTGCTAAGGACATTTGTCGTGAACTTTTAGGAGAGGCTGCAGTTCAAAAGGTGGCATGTGTTCTTCTTTCTAGCACCATAACTAGATGAATTGATGAAATAGCAGAAGATATTGAGGCACACTTGTTAGGATTAATGAGTCACCATGGTATGCAATCCAGGTTGACGAGTCTACCAACATTGACAACAAGGCAACAATGCTTGTTTTTGTGCGATACATTTTTCAGAAGGATGTGCATGAGGATATGTTATGTGCACTTTTGTTGCCAGCCAACATCGCAGCTGCAGAACTATCGAAGTCTTTGAATGATTACATATCAGGAAAACTGAATTGGTCATTTTGTGTCAGTATATGCACGGTTGGAGCGGCTGCCATGACTGGATGGCTTTCTGGTTTCACTACTCGGGTCGGAGATGTCGCTTCTGAATGTGAGTCTACGTGCTGTGTCATCCATAGAGAAATGCTGGCTAGCTGAAAAATGTCACTTGAACTTCACAACGTTTTTCAGGATGTGATTAAAATTATCAGCCCCATTAAAGTACGTGCCCTTAACTCACGTCTGTTCGTGCAGCTCTGTGAGGAGATGGACACAGAGCACACACATCTTCTCTTACACACAGAAGTGAGACGGCTTTCTCAAGGTAGATCACTGCCCAGAGTTTTTGAGTTACGAGTGCCATTCCAGAGATTTCTTTTAGAAAAACAGGCACCACTGGCAGCACATTTCAGTGACACAGAATGGGTCACAAAACTTGCTTACTTGTGTGACATATTCAACCTGCTCGACGAACTCAATCTGTGACTTCAGGGGAGAACAACAACTGTGTTCAAGTGGGCAGATAAAAGTGGCTGCATTCAAAGCCAAACTGGAATTATGGGGACAATGAGTAAACACTGGGATTTTTGACATTTCAAACATTAGCAGAGATTTTGAAAGAGACTGAGCCAGGGCCTTCTTTCTCCCAGCTGGTGCATTATCACCTACCTCAGCTTTCAGAAGAGTCTGAGCATTGCTTCCCAACCACAAAAGACCCCCAAACTGGGAAGGCATGGATCCACAACCCATTTGTGAATAAGCCAGGTGAATCGACTTTGTCCGTGTTAGAAGAGGATCAACTGCTTGAGACCACAAATGATGGTGGCCTTAAAAGTACGTTTGAGACAACTTCAAATCTCCATACGTTCTGGATTAAAGTCAAGACGAACATCCTGAGATTGCCACAAAAGCACTGAAAAGCCTGCTTCCATTTCCAACATCCTGTCTTTGTGAAGCAGGGTTTTCTGCAGTGACAGTGATCAAAACGAGATCACGGAGTAGACTGGACATGAGTAACACACGTCGGTGTCACTGTCTCCCATCACCCCCAGATGGGACCATCTAGTTGCAGGAGAACAAGCTCAGGGCTCCCACTGATTCTGCATTAGGGTGAGTTGTGTAATTATTTCTCTATATATTACAACGTAATAATAATAATAGAAATAAAGTGCACAGTAAATGTAATGCGCTTGAGTCATCCCGAGACCATCCAACCCCCGCTTCTGGCCCTGGTCCGTGGAAAATCTGTCTTCCACGAAACCGGTCCCTGGTGCCAAAAAGGTTGGGGACCGCTGTTGTAGATGATGATGATAATAATAATAATGGCCACAGATTCCTCCCAAACTCGCATACATGCACCTTTGCAGTGTGAACTTGCTGCCACTTCTGGCAAGAGTTGGAGTCACTTTCTGTACCCGCTTGACCTGACTGGACTTCTGGCTTTCTTGGACTAGTAGAATGGGGCAGAAGTGATGTTGTAGGAGTTCCAAGTCTAGGCTGCAAGAGATCTTGTAGTTAATCTTCTCACGCTTTTCCTGTTCTGAGGTCTCCATGTGAAAAAGCTTAGGCCAGCCTTCTTGAGGAGAAGAGAACGTGGAGAGTAGAGACGTCCCAGCTTTGGCTCTATAAAGTAAACTGCCTGCCCACAGCCCATTCAACTCCCTTTGATTCACCAGCTGCCTCCGGAATCACCCAGTTGACCCACGGACTTGTGAACAATAATAAAATGGTTGTTATTATAAACCTTTAGTTTGGGTATGGTTTTATGCAGCAGTAGATAATGGTCATATGTGGTGTCATCCTAATTCAGATACACACTTTATTTTTTTTTAAATATTTATTTATTTGGCTGCTCTGGGTCTTAGTTGCAGCACATGGGATCTTTGTTGCAGCATGCAGGATCTTCGTTGCGGCAGGCGGGATCTTTAGTTGCGGCACGCGTGATCTAGTGCCCTGACCAGGGATCAAACCCGGCCTACTGCATTGGGAGCACGGAGTCTTAACCACTAGACCACCAGGGAAGTCCCCAGGTATACACTTTAAAAATGTAAATGTATGTCTGGATGGTGGGATTATAGGTGATTTTAATTTTCTTTTGTATACTTTCATATATTTTCTAATGAACCTGCATTACTTTAATAATAAGATTAATAATAAATGATATTGAACATAATACTGAGTTTTTTAAAAGGGTCATTTCAAACAACTAGTAACTGATTGGGTAACTCAGTCACTTTCTTTGGGGAGTCCTTAGAACTATATGTTCCAGTTATCCATTTTTGTCTAACAAACCACCCCAGAATTTAATGGCAGAAAACAACAACCATTTTATTATGCTGATGATTTTGTGGATCAGAAATTTGGCCCGGGCATAGCGAGAGAGGCTTATCTCTGCGTCTTGATGATTGAAGTCTCATCTGGGGTGCTCACATGGCAGGAAACGGTTGAGAAAGCTCACCTGGGGTCATGTGCCCAAGGGCCTTGGTTCTAGCTGGTAGGCAGTAGGCTGGTTGCCTTACTTCTTCTGTGTGTTGTGGCTGGTGGAGCTGGAATGTTTAAGAGGGCTTCTTCAGTCACATATCTGGTGCTTGAGCTGAGACAGGTGAAGTATCTGGGGCTGGCCAGGGCTCACTCTCTGTCTCCTCAAGGCTTCTCCACATGTCAGGTTTGAGCAGCAGGGTAGTAGTGTAGTCAGTGTAGTCAGATTTCTTACTCGATGGCTGACTTCACCCAGAGTAAACATTCTAAGAGGTGAAAACTGTAATCCTTCTTATGACCTAGTCTTAGGAGACTCAGAACGTCACTTCTGTTGCATTTAATTGGAGCAAGTCACTAAAGCCAGATCAGATTCCAGGGGAGGAGGATTACTGCTCAATAAGGTTATGGCTATCTTAAGGCTACCGAAGTCCACCCTCTGGCCACAAATTATATACATGCCTCCCACAAGCAAAATACACTCACTCTTTTCCAAGGACTCCCCTCCCACATTACATCATATTACAGCATTGACTGTCAAGGATCTCTTTATTGAAGTCAGATCTGGATGTGGATGAGTCTCTTTGGATGTGAATCACTGAGTGCAGCTCCTTGGGTACAGATTCTTCTTGATCTGAAGACCTGTGAACTACAGAAACAAGCTGTTTATACCTACACACTCTCAACACACGGTGGTGAGAAAGGCACAGTATTGCCACAGTAGATACTTCTATCCCAAAAGGAGGGACGTAGAGGGCCCATGGCAGTCGCTGCTTATAGCAGTTCTGAAATCCAGCCACGTACGTGTCATCAGTGATTCTTCTTGGGACAGGGAATGTGTGGAATGAATGTTTGTGTCCTTCCAAATTCGTATGTTGAAACCCTACCCCCCACTGTGTGATAATATTGGGAAGTGAGGCCTCTGGGAGATGATAAGGTCATGAAGGTCAGTGTCCTTATAAAGGTCATGAATCGGTCACCTCAGGGAGCTCTCTCACTCATTCTGCCACGTGGGAACACAGCGAGAAGCATGCAGCCAGGAAGGGGGGCCGCACCTGACCATGATCTCAGACTTCTAGCCTCCAGAACTGTGAGAAATAGATTTCTGTTTATAAGTCACTCAGTCTCTGGTACTTTGTTAGAGCGGCCTGAACTGCCTAAGACAAGGAATATTCCCTTGATTGGGCTTCAGTGCTACTTCCTGGGAATAACTCCTGCTTTGGAAATTATTTCCTTTGTATCAGCAGATTGTATCAGGCCTCCCTGGGTTTGAATTCTGACTCCATATTTACTAGCTATGTGACTATACAAGTTATTTTATCTCTCTGGATCTAAGGTTTATCATCTATAAAAAGCGTATAGTAATACCACATTATAATATTATTATGGAGATTAAATAAACCACTATATGTACTTACCATGGTACCTGGCATCCAACAACTGTTAGTTTTCATCTCTCTGTGATATTATGTTGAGCAGTGGAAAAATTGTCACAGGCCTTGAGAAGACCACAGGAACTCCCTCAAACAGAGACCACATTGGGGGAATCTCCTATAGAATTACTGAACCGTGAATTGGGGCATGTTCCACACAATTGTTGAATATGGACTTTTATTGCAGAAAGGACATTTTGAAAGAATCTAATTAGCTCAGTTACCAAAAAAGAATACCAAAGGCTTCAGAACTTACCATGCCTGATGTCACTGGATGCTGTTCTTTAGCCTCTAGTGACATTGTTTGTTTCACGGACTACAATTTTCAGTATAACTTTATCCTTTCATCTGCCATAAAGAAGCTGTTGTCAACAGAATTCCAGGTGTAGAGAATGGCACCAAAATTTGTCTGACCCGGCTGAAATGTTTGACCCCTGCCACCTGGCTCAGAGTTGAGCGGTTGTTCAGAAGCCTCCGTAGATTCAAGAAGCTGACTGAGACCTTGAGGTTGCAACACAGTGAGAGGAGGATACGGTATTTAATGTCAACAACTAAATGCAGAAAAGGAAGCCTGCGTCTGGTTGGCGTGGCTCTGTGGTCTTGTAACACAGCCCTACTGAAAAAGCCAATGAGATGTGATCTCAAGCACAATGTTTGGATCGTTATACCAGGTGATTTAAAGAAATTCCATTGCACTTATAAATAAATGCTCATGAATAAGAAGGGAAATCCAAAAATTGAAAAATGTATTCTAAGTTTTCCTATAAAGCTACCTCCCCCACGCACCCTCCTTTTTTTTCCTTCTGGAACGGTACTCAGTGAGACAGATAGGTAGTCAGCAAACACAGCCAGCAGTGCCAGTGCTCTGTGCATATACCCTGAATCCCTTTACTACATCGTCTTCCATCCGTTTGTCCCTTCACTGTCTTCATGTACTCTGGCGCCGCCTGTGTTTTCTCTTCCCATATCCAGCACCAGGATCTCTTTTTTGGAGGACTGCACACAGACTGCTGCTGCCTACTTTGCTGGTGTAGACGAAGAGCTAAAGTGCCTGGGAATTTACATCCCCTTGGGGGCAGCCCCTCACCAGTGGCAGAGTGGAGTCCAGTACTCTTAAGAACAAGTCTGAGGAGCGACATCCACTATCTATAGACGCCTCCCCACCCCCCGCCCCCTGCAGGATTAAGCCAAAGTTACTTTCTGTGGGACTTTGCTGGATATCTTGCCTTTGCTTGGCATCCTTATCTTCACAGTCGCACTTCCCATGACCCTCCCTTTTTTTTTTTTTTTTTGGGGGGGGTACGCGGGCCTCTCACTGCTGTGGCCTCTCCCGTTGCGGAGCACAGGCTCTGGACGCACGGGCTCAGCGGCCATGGCTCACGGGCCCAGCTGCTCCGCGGCGTGTGGGATCTTCCCGGACCGGGGCACGAACCCATGTCCCCTGCATCGGCAGGCGACTCAACCACTGCGCCACCAGGGAAGCCCCTAGGGAGTTTTTTTAACAAATAATTTTCACCTGAATCTTTCACCTGAATCTGTTAAAGTTTTTTTAACAAATCATTTTCGCCTGAATCTTCATCTCAGAGTCTTGCTTCTGGAGAACCTAACCCACAGATAGGGTGGAAGATGTCAAAATAACCTTTGAAAATCCGTTATGTCTCCCATAAGTACAAGAAACATGGCTTATGTATACAATCCTAAAAAGTAGATTTTGCACACTAAACTTTGGGAACGACTAAAATATATAAAGCAAGGAGTAAAATAAGATTCTGTGTGGAGATATCTGGGTCCTTAAGAGAGTTTGCAAATCTCAGGCAGTAAATGAAGATGGATGGAGAAATCTAAAGGGTTCTGCTTGACTACATGGCTTATTTCATTATGTCTTAATATTAAGCCTCTGTAACTTGAATACATATTAATAGATTTGCTTGTGTTATTGTTGAGAAGGTTAAACAAGGTTATATGGGGAGATCAGGTTCTAAAATCAGCAGGGAATTTAAATGCACATACAATGATGATATTAACGTGTGTCTTTTAAACTTTATTTATTCACAACATATATATTGAGCAAGTTCTATGTGTTATGTATTATTCATTATTCTAAACACTGGGAATATAGCAGTAAACAGAACAGACAAATCCTTACCTTCAAGAAGCTTGCATTTTAGTGGGAGAAGAGATAGCAAACAAGTTATTATATGTCACAATGGAGAGAACCACTATGAAGAAGAATAAATCAGGGTAACGTAGGTAGAAAGCGCCAGGGAAGGGCTGCTTTTTTATTTGAGCAGTCAGCGTGGGCCTCACTGAAAAGGTGACATTTGCATAGAGACCTAAAGGAAGTGAGGAAACAAGGCATGCTGATATCTGGTGAAAGATCATTCCGGGTAGAGGGAAGAGTGTGATGCACACAGGTCTTCTTCTAGGGGAACATAACTGGCTACAGTCAGGTTGCCACTGTCTGGATCCACAGCCACATTTACACGGAGGTCACTCTTCTCCTGAGCCTCTCCCAGCCCGTGACTGAGCAGAATCGGGTGCTAATTCAAGACTATTCCATGCGATGGGGAACACCTCTGACAGGCAACTGTGACTCGAAGACAACCCATTGGCCTACCGGAAGCTTCTTTAGGACAGCGCTGCAGTCTGAAACCTTCCTATGAAATCCTCTTGGCTTTCTTTCTCCTTCACAGGTGCCAGCCTGGCATTGTGGTCAAAGGCCCTTCCCACCTTCTCCCTCTCCATCCCTTTTATCCTTCACCCACATTTCCCTACAGTACATTTCTTGCTCATCTCATTCCATCTTGACATCTGCTCTTGGAGGATGTGAAAACACAAACATCAGATGTGAAGGACCAAGGCAGGAGCATGCTGATGTGGTTGAGGACCATCATGGCCAGCGTGGCAGGAGAAGAGTTAGAAATGGGGAGGGTAGTAGGGAATGAGAAGAGAGACAGAGCAGGAGGCCGAGTCCTCAGGGTCTGGTAGCCCTCTTAAGGACCTAGAGTTTTACTCTAAGACAGGGACACCTTTGGAGGATTTTGAGCAGTGGAGAATGTGATCTAACATTTTAAAAGGACCGTTGTCACTGCTGCATTGAGAACAGATCATAGGAGGATAGGGCAGAAGCAGGGAGACCAGTTTGGGGGCCACTGAAGAATTCAGACAAGAGACGATGAACTTTGAAGGAGGTGGGAAGTGGGAGAGGTAATGAGCAGTGGATGGACTCTGAATGTATTTAAAGATAGAGCCAAAAGGATTTGCTGATAGTTTAGGCATGAGGTGTGAAAGAAAGAGGGCCAAAGATGAAACCAAGAGTTTTGACCTGAGCAAATAACATTAGCATTTACTGAGACGGAAGACTAGATATTGTGAAATATTCTTATAGATTTCGTAGTTTATACTGGTTTCTCCCGCCTGTGTGCTGCCAGTGGTGCTTTGTTGATATTTCTTTTCCTTACAAATCACCTCTTCATACAATGGTTGCTGCTGCCACTATTGCTACCTATCAATGAATGCGTACTTATTACCTACTCCCCAAACCATTACAGATATATACAATATTAAAATAAATAAATAAATAAATATATGTATTTATATTTCCTATCTCTCTCATTTACTTCTTACAACGACCTCATTAGAGCAGTTCTAGGTTGTTGTTTTTTTACTTTTTGAGGTCTGAGGTTATATCAAGAGTTAGTGCCAGACTCAGAACGGAATCCAGGATGGTGTGACTCTAATGCTGTGCTCTTCATTATGCTGTGTGCTTCCTTCTGCCCTGTGTGGCCCTTCTGTAACTGTTTTGTGTTCACTACCGTATCCCTATCAGTCTGTATCTTGAGAACAGGATGGCATTCTAATCAGCTTTGTATATGCCACTTCAACTACTGTTTCCTTGCATAGCATAGGTCTGTTAATTTCTTGTGGCATTTTGTGACTTGTGTGTCCCTGACCCTCTCCTACCCACCTTGTAAATGACTAATGAAACTTTTTGGGAATTCTCACAGATGACCATATCTGTTGGCCTAATAATATCCAGTGGCTTCCTTGCTTGCCCTTTACCTATCTGGCACTGTGTGGCCCCACTCCAAACTTGGTCCTTGGACTTGAACCCCCAGGTGTCTCTGGGCTCCATCTGTCCCCAAAACATCAGGGAGAAGACCCTGTGTGAAATCTAGGACCCTAACATCTCACTAGTCATGATGCTAATGTTCTCGTTAAACAGAGATTTAGGCACATTCCATTATTTGCATATGCATTCTCTTTCCCTGAATATCTGAAGGGCTCCCTTTAGCCAACTGAGTTACAACTTGAAAACACTTATACTATTTGACATATATGAATTATACAAGCAGGTTGGGTTTCAACTGCAAAAGAAAAGCCAACACAGCAAAAAATTGACTAATTGCTGAAACACTTTTTCCTATCCATTCACAATCTTTTATATAAAGTTGAATGTTAACTTCTAATTATTTGGCAACAAAGTGCATTTGCAAAGATCCACCTTCAAAATGGCCAGCACTTTCTGACACTCTCCAGCTAATAATAACTCTGGACTGTGGACATCTGATCAGAATTAATTGTGGCAGGCTGGAGTCCTGCAAATGTTAAAAGGCTTTAGTTTTACAGACCAATAGATATTATGGTTCAGCAGCTCTGCATTATTATTAGTAAGTTCCTTGAATCTCAAGGGAGGCAGCACAACAGACTATTGTAACCTTTATAAACTAAATTAGAATTAGGGATTGTGCTTGTTGATTGTGAGCATTAAGAACAAGATGTAGAATAAAAACAACACCCTCTTTTGTATCTACCAAACAATTTAATATATAAAAAGCTTGCTTTGCCTGAGAAGTAAAAATAAAGCAGTCAGCCAAATATAAAATATCCATCATATGCAGGGGAAATATCTGACAAGTTTAGGGAGTAGACTGACAAAGGAAACCCTATTAAAAAGGTCAGAGCATAATTCTAGTGGATAGAATATGGGCCAAGAAGACATTAGTCTCCAAATCAAGGTGAAGGTTTTGTAGCATAAGTCATATCTAAACTTCTAAAGGACTGAGGGGCTAGGATTTCTACATGTTACTGGTTCTTCCTGTATGTTATTTGTTCACATTACAAGTGGAACAGCTTTATTATTGGGAACATATCATAAAATGAATGTGTAGAATTTTCCATGGGTGGATTGTCAACACTTAAAATGGTCAGACTGCCCGAAGCTGGGATAGAGGAGAGGGTGGTGTGTGTGGGGGAGGGGTGAGAAAGAAACTTGAGAGACTTGGCGTGTGTCAACAGACCATGGCAAGAAACAAGAAGTAGCTTCCCAAAACTGTTAAATTAGATTGGATTGGTAGAAATAAAGTGATCTATTATCATCTTTAGCAACAAAGAGCATCCCAGTACACAGCTGTTGACCAGCTATAGGTTATTCTTAGTGTCTCAGAGACAGTAAGACATTCATATCAATTTTTCATTCATTTAGCATCATTTATTACAGGCCCTCCATGTATTAAGTATTGCATTAGAATGCTAGGGCAAGGCTGGCAAGTCCTGGTACTAGTGCTGTTACTTGCTCATTGTTCCCATGGGAGACATCACCAATCAACCATAACATTACTTCCATTGCTTTTGGTCATGGCCTCAGCATCTTTTTCAGCACAGATATGTTTACTCACTACTGTCAGAGACCACACGGAGGCTAATCAAGTAACAGAGTGAAAGCTAGAATGAAGTTAGAAGGGTGGGGATAGAGAAATGAATAAATTTGAAAGGTACGAAAAAGGTAAAAGAGACGGGACGTTATCAATGACTGAATGCATGTTGCTGGGGGATGAAAGTTGCTGGGGCAAAGTCCAGAATGACATTAAGGTTTCTAGCTTGCTCAAGTGGATGGATGGTAACACCATTTGTTGAGATTTATGAGGAGGAAGAACATCTGTAGGGAGAAAGATAAGGTCAGCTTAAAGTACTTTGAGTTTTAGGTTCCCGTGTGCCCTCCAAACAGAGAGTAAGACATTGGATATTTGGGTCTGTAATTTACATGCACACAGCTAATGAAACAGTATAGGGGAGTTCTTATAACACATGGACACTGGAGTCCCATTATTCGGGTTTGAATCTTCACTCCAAAGGGCACCAGCTGTGTGATCTTGGTCACGTTCCTTAATATATCTTTACCCTTTCTTTCCTCATTTCTAACATGGAAATAACAATAGTATCTATCTTACAGGATCATCTTGAAGACTAAATGAATGCCTGGCAAACACACAGTGAGCACTCTGTGAATGCTAGCTCCCGTCATCACTGTCATTGAATCTAAACAGTGCTAAGTGTTTGTAGAATGAATGAATCAGAGATCATCCAGAGAAAGTATACAGAATGTGAAGATAAGAGGAATAAGAATAGGAACATGATTTTATCATTCCTTAAGTGGTTAGTAATCTAGTTGGATGAGAGAATTCAAATACTTTAGAATGTACTTGAATGAACAAAGAAGATCCAGAATTCAAATGGTATATTCTTATCAGGAACACAGAAAAGAGAGTCAGGTCCCAGACCAAAAGATTGAAGAGCATGTGGGTCAGATAATCTTGAACCAGTTAGGTCCTTCTAAAGGCACTTGTGTGTCCAAAAGGCAAGTGTTGGCTACAAAACACCGATGTTTGGTTAAAAGGCAAGATGAGAAAGCAAGAGGCAAGGTTGGCACAGTTGCAGCAAGCAGTATGGTGGCCAAAGGAGCTATTTCCATGTCACTGGAAATAACAACATGAATCCACAAATTTGGTGTGCTCCCACAATAAACATGCTCCTGAAAAGATGTGTGAGAACCACGGCATTGTATATCTGTGTTTTTAAACATATTATGTCACTGTAATATTATTTTGTTAGTTACTAATATAACTGGAGTAGCAAGGTTTATGGAAGCCAGTGCTAGTGACTGACACTGCCATCCCACAGGTTCTCGAGCACAAAGCCCTCAAGTCATCCTTGATTCCTCTCTTTGCTCTTCACTTCCTGCATCAATTCATTGGATCCTGTTGACTCATTAAGCTCCAAGGACATCTCACATCCATTATCCTTTCTTCATCTCTCCACTCTTATCCCCCTGGCGCAAAGCAGCATCTCCTCTCACCTGGGCAGCCTATAGTACTCAGCAGTCTCCCTGCTTTTCCGTGTAATTCATTCTCAGAATCAAGCCATATAACTCCCCAGCTTAGAGTAAAATCCAAATTCTTACCTGTAAGGCATTGTGTGACCTAACCCCTGCCTACCTCTTGCGTTTTTCCCTCTTTCCATCTTCTACTATGCTTCAGCCTAAGTGGCTGCCTTACTTTTCTCAAATGCACCAAGCTCTTTCCAGCCTGAGGGATTGTACACCATCTGTTCCTCCTGTGAGACCTCTAGATTTTCAGACGACTGATTCCTTCTAGTCATCGAGGTTCTCATTTCAATTGTGATCCCTTCAGGGAGTCTACTCTGAACACTCCCTCCATAGGATACTCCCTCTATACAGCCCCATTTCCCTGATCACTTTCTAAGAGATCTTGTTCAGTTGTCTTCCTTGTACTTTCCTGATATTTTCTTCTTGCTTTATTTGTGACTTTTTGTTACTGGCTCCCCTATAAGAGTGGAAGTTCCATGACAGTGGAGACCAGGGCTGTGGCCAACTTATCCACTGGGCACAGGGGGCACAGAACCTAGCACCCATGATGCTTTTAGGGGCCCATGAAAATGTTTTAATTTCTTTAAAAATTAGAAGAAAAATGAATGTAATAATAATGAACATAAAATAAAGAATTCATTGCGGATTAAATTTATTTTTAAACACAATCATAAAATATAATTTTTAATAGTTTTTATGGAGGAAGGAGCCCACGAAAGTCATAAGGCAGCCATGGTGGGAACCCTGTCCATCTTGTTCACTAGTGGGTCTTCAGCACCTCGAACTATATCTGGCACATAGTAAGCCCTCAAAATGAATTTGCTGTCCAGATAAATGAAATAGCTTGAAAACTTTGGGGTCTGGCCTAATAGAACTCAGGTTGTGTGTGTGTGTGTGTGTGTGTGTGTGTGCACGCGTGTGTGTATTTTGGACACCTTTTGTTTGCTGCTCTAGATCTACTCTCTGCCCTTCTCCATTTGTCTCTGGGCCTGAGGAAGCTGATCTGTATATATACCAATGGCTTCAGGTTGGATTCAGCCAAGGGGAGACGTCATCATGAGATCTGAGGATGGGAGGACAGTGAGGTCTCAGTATTTATTCCTGGAGCTCCCTCCCTGCTGAGTTGAAATGGACCTCATTCCCCCATTACTCTAATGACCAACGATAATAATAATAACAATAATAGCAGTAATTGATGTTTATTGAGAATAAATCTGGTGTTGATGTTTTTATGTAGCAAAATGGTATGATAGTATGATGCAACAGCCTTTACGTCATACTTGAATTTTGCAGCACAAAAATGTAGACTTCATCAATTTCCTCGAAGATCTCCTTATACTTTGACATTTATATTGTTTTCTTTTGGTGTCCCTTTTCTATCACCATGCTTTAAAGCTTTTGCTTCTATTGTTAACAGGTCTAGCTTTGCTAGATTCTCATTTATCAGTGGATGTAGTATGAGATTGAGCAACGTTCCAACATCACCATCATCAACTTGATGAAATCTCGACTCTTTTGCAGTACAGGTGATTTCATGAGGAACATGTTTGCTCTGGGTTCCTCTGAGCTTAGCCCAATTACTATGTCATGATACTGTGAGCCTTTAGTGTTAAGTGGCTTTTGTTTGCAAGAATGACTAATATCCTGTTTCTTGAGCTTCTGTATAAAAGAATCCACATAGCACTTAGAAAACACTTTAGTTTCTACAGGAAAATATTTTTTCCGTGATAAAAATAGACATATGGTAAAGCCTAAATTCTTTCAATAAGTAAACACTTTGTGGTTCCTAGTTTCTAGAGCATAAATAGTATGTTTCTGCTTTGTCATCTGCCTCTGTTCTTATTTTTTATTTCCACATTTTCTCTAGAAAATCAAAATTTCAGAGTGTACAAAATCTAAAGCTAACATCTACAAGTCATTTTAAAGGTAAAAAATGGAAAATTATATGAGACAATATACATACATGTATTTTCAAAAGTATTTCAAATTAATGACTCAGATAAATTTGGTTTTAATATATAACAATATTAGCCCTAATGGCTAAGTTCATTATAATAATCAGTATATAAATTTCATGGTAATATGATAAGTGCTTGTGAGATAAAATGTCAGATAACTAACTCACTCATTTTTGCATTTATTTTACACAAGGATTTTTGTCATATTTCTAAGTAGCTTGCAGCCATATAGGTTAGTTTTGGTTATTCCTTCATTTTATCAGCTATCTGAATGGCAGTTATGTTCTGTAATACTCCCAAATTCATTTGCTTTGCTAATCCATATAAACTATATCTCATGCATAACCATTGGCTTAGCCAATTGGCACATAATCATAGTAAAACTTAGATAATTGTTGGGACATCAACATTTAATTGTGATTATTATTATTGTTTTAATGGTGCTTTTGCATGGCGTTTCATCAGCACCTCTGGTCTGAGAAGGCCCACTTTGACCCTCTGTCTCATCTGCTTTCCTTCCTCAGTGGTGCCCCTTCAGTATAATGGCACCCTGATCTTTGCAGGTCCTCAGAGTAAGCATTCCTGAGTCATCTTCCATTTTTTCCTCTACCCCATCCCCACTATTCCTCCTCCTTCCCCCTAATCCTTCATCTAAGAAGTCACCTGATCCTGTTATTTCTTTCCAGAATGGGAAAAGCGAGGAACATTTCAGACAAGGCGCTATGGAGAGGTGTGGCTTATTTGAAAACTGATGCTCAGTGTGGACCGAGTACTGAGTCATGGGGGAGAGTGGTGGTGGGAGATGAGCAGGTTGAGGAAGACCATGCAGTACCTTGAAGGTCTTGATTAGGAACTTGGATTTTGTCCTTTACACAGAGCAGAGTCACTGGGGAAAAAACAAACAAACAACAACAGGACAAATGCAGAGTTGGGAATCAGCATACTATCTTCATTGAAAGGAAGGTAAGGGAGTTTCAGGTGCCGATAAAACAGTAATTGACTGGAAGACAGGGAACATGGGCTCATGAAGGAAGGAAGGAAGCTGAAGGTATGGAGAGGGGTGGGCCATATCAGGAAAGGAACGAGTAATGCCAGAGAGCAGTTTAGAAGGAATGAAGAAGCAGGACAAGTAGAGAATTCAACGTGGTGGTCAGACAGAAATTTCAGAATTGAAGTTTTGAGAAGAGTATGACCCTGGGAGTCATGCTGAGTATCATTGAAATAGACGAAGACACGTAACTGGGAAGCTAGGGCTTTGGTGGGGTCCTTAGTGGGGATATTGACATTACATTACTGGGTGATGGTAGCATTCAGAGTGGAAAGGAAATCCTCAACCTATAGAGGAATGTGAAGTGGATGCCAGTGGATGCTGGGAATGGGGCAAGGCAAAAGAGCTTATTGGTTGAGAGCACTGGCTGGGCTTGAATCCTGGCTCTGCCACTTTCTGATTGTGTGGCCCTGGGGAAGTTAGGGTCACCTCTCTGTGCCTCTCTTCTCTCATCCTCAAAATGGGGATCAAATAATAATAACTGTTTCACAAGACCACTGTCAACATTATATGAGATAGAGCCTGTAAAGCACTCAGAACAGTGCCTAGCTCATAGTAGGCGCCCAGTCAATATTAGCCATTGTAACTCAGAGGAGGAGAAGTAAAGGCTGTTTTGGGGAAGGAGGCAGGAGAATATTGGCTCTCCTTCCCAGTGAGGGGAAGGAAACAAGTGCCCGGGGAAAAATATATCCATAGTTAAAGGAAACTTGTAAGAAAAAAACCCAATCGTCATGTATAATAAGCATCACTGGAAATCTAAAGTAACTTCTTGGCAATAACCCGAGCTCCCAGAGTGCTCAGGGGAATGACGGCTGCCCAGAGGACTTGACTCATGGCCCGAGCTATGGAAGACAGTGATAAGAGAGGCAGAGCGTTGGGATGTAGACATAAGGGACAGATGGGCTACTCAGCCTTGGAATTTCGTATGGAACTCTGAAGAGGGGTGGTCTGTAGAGGCATGCTTACAGGATCCCATTCTATGGTTATGACCACAGTGGTTAGGCTGTAGGAGCCTCAGAATGGAGGTTTACTAGAATGTACTTTAGTGAGTGTTCTGAGCAGCCAGAGATGCTAGATTAAGATGTTGAAAATTGTATTCCCTTTGCTCTTGGAATTTGCCCTTAAAAGTTTGATTCTATCTGTATCTTAAACCTCACCGTTTTACTTTGGGTTATTGAGTTCAGTCTGTAACTTACATTTTGGATATAACTGCTTTGTCTTCCTGGTTGTAACTCTTGCCTCTTTGGGGAATGATCTGGCCACCCTTCCTTATGACACAGCAGTCTCAGACTACTCTGTGTAACTCCTATCTTAGATTGGGTTCCCTAGGAACATACTTAAAGATGAAAAGCTGGGTGCAGAAAGCTAATTCGGGAGTGCTCTCCGGAGATAACCTGTCTGGAGGCAAGGAAGGCAGGATTGGGCAGAGAGAGAAGCTGATGTGCAGTGAGGTTGCACCTGAGGCCTCAGCCAGTCCTACAGGGGCTCTAGAGGTGGGACGGCCCTTCAGAGTTGTCCCAGTTGAGGCCAAGGAGCCCGATGTTTGTATCCCATTGTTTGCCAGTCATTGATTGTGGGCTGCTTCCTGGGAGTGGGCATTACACTGGGTGAGGTTGTTCCCTGAGGCTGAGGTAATGTTCCAGTGAGGGATGCTGTTAGGAGCCTTCCTTAGCTGACATTCCCAGCAGTTGAGGGATGGGTTTGTTGGCCCTGGAAAGCAGCCCTGGGTGGAGCATCACTTAGTGCCCATCTAGCTGGCCCCAGGTCCTTTAGAGTACAATAGTGTGGGTATGAGATGGGGGATGAAGAAAGAGAAAGAGAGCCAAACGGGGAAGGTAGGAGAAGACTGAAGTCTTATTTTTACATCCTTCATAATTTTTCCCAGGTATACCCACAAGAGGCAAGGCCGTAAACATCACAGAGAATCAAGGCTGGTGTAACAAATGTGGAAATCAGCACCATGGGCTCTGCAAGAAGGGCAGGAAGCTTGTATATTCTATACCACTCTCTCTATCCTTAGTTGCACATGTACGCATCATATTTAAATATCTTTGGGGCCATCATTCCATTTGGTAGCACTACTGTGGAATTGCAAAGAAATTGATCTGCATGTCACATGGATGCTAATAATGAGGAGAATGAGCTTTTGGATATTATCAAAGAGTTAAGGGACTAATTGTGACAAAACTACTTTCTCCTCTAGAGAAATTACCCTTCCAGAAGAAAGAGCAGTGCATTCTCCCATTAGGAGTATTTTTTAAAAGATAAGAGCTTGGTTACATATTAAATTTAAGGTGATATAGGAAAATTTAAAAGGCTAAAACATGGCAGCTCCGTTCTAAAATGTGGATTATTGGGACACCTGATAAAAAAGTAACGTCTGGGCTGTGCCAGGTTTGTAAAATTAATATCTACTGACTCGTTTGAAACATGCTCTTGTGAGTGATCATGTCTCCAGCAAGTTATTTGACTTTTTCTTAGCACCAAAAATGTGCATCTTTCACCATAGGGATCTAAAGATCTCCTTTTAGGGTCAATGATTTGAGTTACTTCCCCAAGATTCCAGAAAATTATTGATTCCCTGACCACCATGAGGCAACTTTTGATATTTCCAAAGCCAGAAGCAAGTCACAAAAGACTCCTCCCATTCATTCACTGGGAAATTATCTAAATGATGACAATTCTCTTATTCCCTGGGAGAGAATGAAGAAATAGTGAATATGTGTTAGAAAGAAACTTCAGATATATCTCTCTTTGTTAAAGGGTGAATTTCACTCTAAATATGCTCATCTCGTAAGTTGTAAGTTATTGCTAGAAAAAAATAAACAGAACCTGGCCATTCCCAAGTTTGTGAGATCATGTAGTCTTTCCTGATGAAAAATTCCCTGCTCAACAACCAATTTGCCACTGATGATAATAAGGTCACGGCTGTTGGGTTTCTGTGGTGTACACAATGACTGATGAAAATTACCCAACGAGACCATGGAGGTGGGCTATTATACTGGTTGGAGGATTGTGCATAAAATGAAGCCTTAGGCATTGATAGGAGCCGGTTAGTCAGCCTGCCATTAATTAGCAAGGGAAACCGCTCTTCTTTTAAATAATTTATATCTGCATCTAAAGTAGGTAATAGAAGGAGTATAATAATAAGGAAGCATTACTGCTCACCAGGAGGCCTTCTCCAAACACACTTTACCAGTGCAAGAAGTACCTGGGTTTGATCACCCTATGACAAAGCTCAGCCTAAACAATTGACTCTTCTGATGAGATTATTGAATAAGCAACTGAAACTAGTTAGTCTACTAATCTAGGTATAAGGAGAATGTGGTGCTTTTATGTCTTTGTTGGGCAAACTGCATCAGAAATTTTTTGTTGTTTATACTTTTCTAGAGAAAAGAAAGATACTTTTGACTTAGATCCTAGACCATTCCTTTTGTGCGTTTGGCTTAAATACCTTGCAAAACCATTGAAATAAGTGCCATTTTATTAAATGGGAAAAATGTAGATTGATTACATTCATATAAATAATAAATTTTCCAAACATATAAAATATTTCTTAAAAAATATTTCTTGAGCTGCATTAATGCACATCTGCATTTCTCTTTAACATGAAATAGCTGTTGTATTTTCCATTTTATGGCATTTTAAAGGGAAGGGAACGATTGGAAACAAACATGAATCGCAAGTCCCCACTACGTTTCATTAAAGACAATATCACATTAATTCCCATTGCTCCTGAGCTGATGGAGAATCGAAACTTCCTTCGTTTTTAAAACCCTGAAAGTTAACATAGAAACTTTTTAATGTACGCTTTTGGGGGGGGGCTGTGTTGGGTCTTCGTTGCTGTGTGCAGGCTTTCTCTAGTTGCGGCGAGCAGGGGCTACTCTTCGTTGTGGTGCACCGGCTTCTCATTGCAGTGGCTTCTCTTGTTGTGGAGCACATGCTCTAGGCGCGTGGACTTCAGTAGTTGTGGCACGTGGGCTCAGTAGCTGTGGCTCACGGGCTGTAGAGCACAGGCTCAGTAGTTGTGGCACACGGGCTTAGCTGCTCCGCGGCATGTGGGATCTTCCCAGACCAGGGCTCGAACCTGTGTCCCCTGCATTGGCAGGAGGATTCTTAACCACTGTGCTACCAGGCAAGTCCTGATGTAAGCATTTAAATTATCAACTTCAAATGAGAAAGTGAGTTGGCTCTGATATGCATCAGCTTAACTGCACTTAGGAACTGGAAAGGTATAGAATTTACTTACATAAATCAAAACATCACAGTGAAAGGTAGCCATGTAAGTCTCCATTTCTGACCTGGCATTCTCATTTGGATGGAAGAATTGATTTTCTTAGCAATGGAATAAGCTGCTCTCCTTTTGCTGACATGGTTTCTTTACAGTTATGCAAACGAAATTTCAGTCATCTTCCTTATCATGGCCTTGGGAAATAAAAAAGTCTGGCTCGTTAAATATGGCCAGTGTTTTTCATTATAGTTTGATAACCTACATTCTACATGTATAACAATAACTGAAACTAGATTTTTTTTCTGACATACCTGAGCTGAAAATCAAATTAATTTTCCGTCACCATGGACTTGCGACTTCATATTTTCAATAGGATTCTGAGTTCATACTCTAAGACACTTTTGTCCTCCTTTTTGCCCCCTGTCTCTCATGATTCTATACTTTGTCACTATGGCTTAGTGGGGGAGAAAAACACAACTTTGTATTTTAGAGTCAAATAATATGTAGGGCAGAATTGTGACTCTGCTTCTGATCTGCTGTGTGAACTTTGGCAAGTTAACTGAACACTGAGCTTTAGAATGTCTGTTTGTTAAATGAGAAAAATAATTGTTGCCTTTAAGATTGTTATAAGCGTTAAAGGAGATAATATAAGTAAAAATATTCACCATGGGGCCTAGGACCCAGTAGGAGCTCACAGATAGTGACCTACTCTTTCCCACTCCCTTCCCCCCCTCCCTCCTCTCACTCCTTAGCTCAAAGGGACAGTGGCTGGGCAGTTGTCAAGGACCCTCTCAGCTTCAGGCTAAGAATATCTCCCACAAGTTTGTAAAGTGTCATAAGAAAGCTTCAGAATGAAATGAAATGACTTACAAAGTGCTTAGTACCAAGACTGCTCTAAAACCCAAATAAGTGATCTTTTCTATTATCGAGACTGTGCCAATTCGGTACAATGGAATTTTGTTGATTCACAAATACTTTTTGTGTTTCCTTTCTCCTTTCAGAATTGAGCTTGCTGAATTTGAGAGTCAGGCTTGTTTTGGTTAAGAATTTGCAGGGTAGGGACAAATGCAAGACAAAGGAACAGTTGGTCCTGTGGTTTTCTTCCATAACTTTTCAGTGATCTGCATAATTTATGGTTCGTTAATCTTGATTGACCAGAGACTCTGGAACTAAGAATCAGCTTAATTTTATTTAATTGATGCTATATTGATATATTGGGAAAAAGTAGTCAATTTTCACAAATAAACCTCAACTGAATCAGATTGGCTGCCTTTCAATTATATAAGATATTAATTATTGCGGGAAAAATGATTTGACTGAAAAATATGGTTGATTCCATGCTCATTTATGAAAATAGTGCAAAGTACAGCAAGTTTATATGATGTATTCCAGGTCATCCTGTATGTGCAAGGAAGTAAAAGGGTGTAAACCCATGGACTCATGATGGAGTGATATACCAGAAGACAAGTGTCCTCAGTATTACCTTTCTCAGGCAGGAAGCTTCTCATTCCTGGGCTGACGGCCATTGGTTCCTGCTCTTTGTTTTTGCTCTATTTTCGGCAAATAGTAAAACGATGACTGATTAGTTATCTTGAAACTAATATCCTTTGAGTGTTGATCAGCCAAATCCATGGAAATTCCATATTGTTGGATAGAAGGGACTAAAGACCCACGAAGGTAAAAACTCTAAATTATATCACGTGCATTCTTTTGAAAAGTAATATTTCTATTAGGAAACAGTGTTCCTATCTTTCTTATTCAGTTCCGTCTACTTGGAGTGCCATTTCCTGTTTCACCTCTGAATGTCTGAATGCTGCCCATTTCCTAAACCCCTGCTACTTTCTCCATGAAAATTTTCTCTAAACCTGTGTTGCCGATATGGTAGCCACTAAGCATATGTGACTATTTAATTAAAATTAATTAAAGTTAAATTTAAAAACTCTTAGTCAACTGGCCACATTTCAAGTGCTTGATAGCTACATCTGGCTAGTGGCTACTCTTTTGGACAATGCAGATATAGAACATATCCAACATTTCAGAAAATTCTATTGGATAGTGCTATCTCAAGCACTCTAGGTGAATATACTCTCAACTTTCTCTGTCTTCTCATAGAACCCTTTTTGTTCCTTTATGGAACAAGTCATGTTCTACCTTGATTGGTTATATCAGAGTGATTGTTTTCCAGTGATAATATGTAGAGCTAGAATCTATGACTCTGGACTTCTGCTTCAACAAGAAGAGCTACATTTTTGTCTGTTTTACCTGGTGGAGTTCTATGTGAGATTACTTTTGCTAAAGGTTTGAAAACCTCTGCCCTCTTTACATTTGTTATATTTTCTGCTCAGACCATTTGAGGGCAGGATTTACTTCTGATTCATTTTTTTAACTCCTCACTACCTGGTCCAGGGAGTTGCTGGAGTAGACACTCAAACATTTCTGGTTGGTTGAATGAAGGAGTTAAGTTCTAGAGTCCATGGCCTAATGCAGCTCTATTTCACAGACACTACAATACAGTTACCGCAGTCAGATCCCTGGCCAATCTGGGATTGGATGCTTTCCCTAACTTCCCCATCACTGTCAGCGTTAGGATACATAAACTCATGGCATTTTCTGCTCCATAAATTACTTTCTCTTCTCTCTCTTTAACAATTATTTGGGTTTTGATTTACAGTTTGGTTTACCTTTTCTGATCTGTTTATACCTCTTAACAACCTTCCATTCATCCAGTTCTCTCTCCAGGGAGTTTAACCAGATTGGCCTATTAGCACTTCTTTTTTAGCAAACAGATAAATATATCACTCTACTCAAGTATGGAGGACACCTTGTAGTGAGGAGATAAACCAGTAATTCCCTATAGATTTTCTTTACCTACAGTGAATGCATTACTTGAGGCAGTTACATCAGTAATAATAATGCACACACATGTACATATTTCACGTTTATATCTCCGCTGGGAGTTTTGATTTCTCCTTAGAGTCAAGGACTGTGGGATCACATGAGATTTCTCAACTTACTTGGATGTTAGACAGGCTATGTTGTTTAGCAGTTTTAATATATGATGAATATGAGTAAAAAGTGGGTTTAACCAAAATGTACATGATACCTGTTTTTACATCTCCCCCATAAGATCATTAGAATTATATAATATTATCATGTATTCTAAAAGAGAATTTATCATCTTTCCACGTTCCAGATAGTTCTGACCTCCTTGCTAATTAGTTGTTCAAATAAATTGAGTGGCCATTCTAAGAAAGCACCATTGATATATTAAAGTGTTAGTTTATTCTAAGGAATGAGTATCACATTTCACTCCTTAGCTCTTTTATGTAGAGATGCTTGCTATGTCTCAATGAATTAATGGTTTTCCTGAAACACTAAATTGTCTTGTTCAACTGAGGGACAATAATCAAGTTGGCTTTTGATGCACTGTTAATTTATAGCTGTGCAGGTGATGGTCCCCACATCAATCTATGATGTATTTTTATCAAGACTAATTCCAATGTAATATTTCAATTTAGTTTTCACTAAAGCATTCAATTTGCATTTAAAAAACAGTCAATATAGGTTAATAAAATGGTGTCAACTGATCACTAATGAGTTGTTCTTCTTGTATAACACTGCCCTTCTCACCAGGAATTGTCTTGAACTGACATCTCACTACCCTAGCTACCAGTCAAAAAGACATGTGAGTGCCTACTATTGCCCTACACCCAGGGATGCTAAATATGGATACAATGAATTGCTGCTGCAATAACAAAAGACCATAAATGTAGTAGTTTAAAACACCACCAATTTATTATCTCAGTTTTAGTGGGTCAGAAATCTAGCACAGCATGACTCAGTTGGTTCTCTGCTTAGGTTCTCAAAAGGACAAAATCTAAGTTTCTGTAGGACCAAGTGGCTTTCTAAAATCTCTGGGGGAAAAGATCCACTTCCAAGCTCATTGAGACTATTGGCAGAATTTAATTCCTTGTGGTAGTAAGTCCCAGTTTCCTTGCTAGCTGTCAGCTGAGAGCCTCTCTCACCTCCTAAGACTGCTTGCAACCCTCATCTCATTGCCCTTTCCATCTTGAATCTCTCTGCCTTCTCCTTTTACTGCATCTTCCTGACTCCAACGAAGAAATTTCTGTTTTAAAGGGCTTGTGTGATTAGAATAGATTGAGTCTTCCCAAATAATTCAGGATAGTCTCCCTATTTTAAGGTCCAGAGCCTTAATTACATTTACAATTTTTTTTCTTTCTGGCTGCTGTCTAACATAATATATATTCATAGGTTCCAGGGATTAGGGCATGGGCACATTTGGGGGGGCTATTATGCTTACCACAGTGAGAGCGTATAATAGAAATAGAGGGGCTCTTCACGGTACTGGTGGGGAATCAGGTATGTGAAGGGGGATGGAACTGGAAATAGAGCTAGGGATAGCAAAATTAATCACTCCCTGCCACATGTTCCCATAACACTTTGGTGATCCCACTAAGTGTAAATTCCAATATATTGAGTCATTTTCCCATCTCCTCCTTGAGACCAGGGACCTGGCTTTATTCAGTTTTGCACCCTAGGGCTAGCACACTGCTTTCTCTCCCAATAGGTAATTGATACACATTTTTGAAGTTGAGTTGAAGGAACATGATGGCAATTGATGATAGCAAAGTAACATTTCTTAAGCCAAGGAGTATACGTCTGAATGAGGATTGTCAGACAGAGGTGGTGGGGAGGTAATTTTAGGAGGGGTATTGTTGGTCAGACTGGAATCACACCATGGATTAGACCCCATCTTCCTCTCTCAGGCTTGCTGCTTCCTACCCTCCTAGACCCTGCACCACCTTGAAACCTTCTGATTTTGGAGTCATTGCTATATCAACTTTTGGCATCTTAGGACAGTTCATTGTTTTCTAGGCTTCTCAGTAGTCCATAGCCCTTCCATACTGTAAAGGGTTCCTCACCTCTTCAATAAATGTAGCTTGATTTCATCTTACCATCTAAGAGCTGTTCATTTAACATATTGGGTTCAACAGGATTAGCATCTGACTAGGTCATTACTTGGGGTTAAATAGGGAGGCAATTCTTTGGAAGTCAACTATTCTGGATTGTGGTTGGTCTACTTCACATGACCTCTCTGAGGCTCAGTATTCTCATCCACAAAATGGGGATATGACACCTCATAGATCGTCATGCAGATTAAATGGGAGCATGAAGGTAAGTGCTTGGTCCTTAATTATTAATTCAGTTACTTAATGGTAAATGAGTGTTAGTCCTCAACACTTCCTTATAATAATTTTAGCCCAATTTATACATGTACCTGAAGTGTGAACAAATAGAAACACAATAGCAATTGAGACCCTAGTGATAGGACACTTCCTCCTCTCTACCCCGACTAGTCTCTCCTTTTTCCTACTATTCTCCCTCATTGGTTGCTTGCCTCTGTCTCCATCCTGGAAAAGCATGGAACAGACTCAGTGTCAGTGTCTGATAATCTGATGGAGTCCCCACCCCAGCCTTCACTGATCTCCCTTCTCTCAAGCTGTTGTCTTAATTTTCATTCAGCAACTCATGTGCTAGTTGGGGACACCTCTTCTCTTGTTAGTCAGCTTTTCATGTGTTTATATCTTATCTCTTAAACTATTTCATGAGCTTCTAGTCACTCGTTCAAACACGTAGTTTGAGCACCTACCATGTGTTAGGCAGTGGAGAGGTAGTGGGATCTGGATAGACACAGTCTCTTCCTCTTCCTTAGCAGCCTGTGTGGAAGGTGGGCAGTTAAACAATCAACTGTGGTCAGTGTGACATGTTGTTACAGGGGACAGAAAGGGGGTCATAGGAGCCCAGGTATCTTTATGCAGTCCATAGTGCCTCAGACTAAGTAGGTGCTCAGTAAATATTAATAGATTGAAAATGTTTACGATTTTACCTTGTTGGGAACTCAGTATAGTTGAAAATAATATTATAGGTTGTTGTCTCTCAACTTGAGGTCAGGCAGGCCTCATCAGAGATTTCCCAGCAGGTCATGAAACAGATGGACATCTCCTTGCTCTCCAGTCAGCACCCACAGCACTGCCCTGGCTAGGCCTAGTCCATGGCTGACTACCCACAATCTCTTTGCTGCCCTATTAAAGCTTAATTAATGGCTCAAAGATTAATTGATGCTGAGGCTTGAGAATATATCCATGTACTGAGGGAGCCTCTTTATTTTTGTTGCCCAGTTCTTCCTGTTTTCACTTTTGTCTTCTTTGCTAATGTTGATTTTAAAGAGATAGGCCTTATTTCTCAAGCAGAAATGTATTTCAGGAACCAGTGAAACAAAGGCAAACTGTTTTTGCTCTTCCTTTTCAGTTGCGCTGAAATTCTGCTTATTTTGTGAAGGATTGAGGGAGAGGTTGTGGGTCCTCTCAGAGGACCCACAGATGGACAAGTTTATGGGCCATGATACCCACGATAACAGGTCTTTTATTTATGATGCTTATTCCATATGCACGCAGTTCTCAGAGACACCCCTCACTCTACTCACTCCTTCCCCTTGAAGTCCCAGAATGTTTCCCACACACATCCAAGGACAGCATGCCTTCTAACTCCCCTCAGACCACTGAGTGTTCTCCATGAACAGTTGACGAGAGTGCAGGAGAAGAGGAGAATTATGTTACTATGATCTTTTCCTCCTGACAACCTTCCTTATATGTGATGAAATATAAACAGTATAAACCGTGATTCACCATTAAACCTGGAAGAGAAATGGCACTGAGATTCATAAATTAATGTTAAATTTATTTTCCACATTGATTGCAGGATTAGGGAGAGCTCACTCACCTGTAGTTGGCAATGACAAATGATCACTGAAGAATTGCGTTATTCAGTTTTCAGTGACAATATTAAGAAAAATCTTAAAAATACTTCGTGGAATCATGAATGTAACATTTGGTGAAGTGACTTTCCCCCCAATGCCTTTAAAAAATCACATGGCCCCATAATTACCTGAACTTCTTGACATACTAATTAACTCTGATTTAAAACAGCCATTACTTTTAGAGTTAAGCTTAGTGAACGTTGTCTAATATTATTATGCGACCATTAATATGACTGTGGAAAAATGAGATAAGAAAAAGAAGGCAGTAATTAAGATGAGTAATTTTCTAACAAAGATGAGCTAAAGCAGGTTGATGACTCTTCAGTATGTGATAGTGTACATTATTGGTATAATTTATCTTTCAAACTAAATGACTGTACGTATCCCCAAGCCCTCTATGTTAGATTTTTGTTCTTATAGCTATTGGCAAATGCTGCGATAGACTTCAGAATGAGTCCTAGGACGTTATCACTCTGCAAGTTCAGGAATTTTGACCTCTGCATGTTTTATGAAAATAACTAGATCTAGGTGCTTTCCTAGTAATTAAAAAAGGGGAAAATTCAGAGTGCATTTAATGAGGAAAATAGAAATTTTTTTGCAAAATGCAGCAGAATCCAAGGCAAAATGTTCTTTCTCGTTCTTGAAAAGAATGAGCAACAAGCTACCAGCATTGTCGGGATCACAGTATTGGAAGTCAATGAAATCATGAATGTTTGCTGTGACTGAAATCAACATTCCGCGTTCACTCACTGAAGAGTGTATTTCTTATGATTAGGACATCCAATGTAAAAGCAGAAATTAAATAAATAATCTGAATATTTTATCTAAGTGATTCCACCATGTGGATGTAAAATCATACGTTCAATAAATTTGTTCATGCATTAGATAAGAGCTTATTAGGCATGTGTTAGGCATCATTCTAAGTGTTAGAGATTCACTAAGGAATAGACAGATAAACCTCTTGAATTCAAGAATCATAAATTCTAATGGCAGGAATCAGAAAATAAATCAATTAACATAAATAAAATATCAGATTGTGGTAAGTGCTATGAAGCAAAAAGGAATGATGACAGAGTGAGTGGAAGACTGCTTTAAATAGAGATGCCAGGGAAAGCAAGTCTGAGGAAGTGGTACTTAAGCTAAGATCTAAATAATATGAATGTGCAGGTTACAGGGGAAGAACACCCCCGGGAGAGGGGACACAGTGTAAAGTCCCAGAGAGGTTGAAGCCCTCTCTGGCTTGAAGTGAGGGTGCGGGTAGTGATATAAGCTGCGATCTCAGAGGTAGCAGAGGCATGTGATGTATGGCTCTCCTGGTGGTGATAAGTATTTAGTCCAAGTGCAGTGGGAAGCTCTTAGTGGGTCTTAATCAGAAAATGGCATGATCTGGCATGTATTATTAAAGACTGTTGTTTGCTGGGGAAGAACTAGTTAGGAGGCTATGTGACAGCCTGGACTGAAGAAGTGTGTTGGAATGGGGAGAGAGGAAGAAGTAGGTGGATTCAGGGCATGCTTTAGAAATAGAGTTAATAACTCTTGCTGATGAAGTGGGTGTTGGGTGAGAGAGGTCAAGGATGATCCTTAGGTTTTTGGCTTAAGCAACAAGGTAGATTGTGTAGTGCCTCTTCCTGAGATGGGGGAAGGCTGGGAGAAGAGCAGATCTTTTGAGGGGGAGGTAGTGGGAAAGAAGATAGCAGGTGGGAATAAAACATTCTGCTTTAGACATGTTAAATTCCAAATGCTTATTAGATATCTAATCATCTGTGCAGTTTTTTAAAGTACAGGTTCTCACACCTACCTGTATCACTTAGGAATATATTGGTTTCAGGTAAGAAAATAACCAAAAGGAAATGGCTTAAACAAATAGGGGCTGACTTTCTTCACGTAAAAGCATGTACAGAGACATGTGGCACAGAGGTGGTTATGCTATGCTATTATGCTATGATATGCTATTCTTAGCTTTTTGGTCATTGCCTTTGGTTACAAGATAGTGGCTGTAGCTCTAGACATCCATGTCCACATTTAAGTCAGGAAGAAGTGGGAAGAGGAGTGCCAGAAATATTACATATATATATACACACATATGCACACACACACACATAAAATTTTATATATATATATATATATATATATACATATATGATCAAGAAAGCAAGTTTTCTTGGAAGCTCTCGTCAGAGACTTATTCTCATTGACCAGATCTGTGTCACATGGCAGCCCTCAGCTGCAAGGGAACCTGGAAAAGAGAGTATTTAGCTGGACCCATTGATGCCCTGTACAAAACTGGGGCTGTGTTAGCAAGAGGGAAGGGGTACTTAACATTAGATAGGCAATCAACAGTGTCTGCCACTGTAGGATATTCAAATTTAGAACGTCTGGGGGCAGGAGAAGGTGGGAAAGCTGATGGTACGACACATTCTAATGCAAGCTGGGCTATATAAAAGCTGGTGTAGACAACAAGCTCAAGAATGGACTGAGCAGGCCTTCCTGTTACTGCTCAATTCTTCTAAAATACCTTCTATACCATCATTTACCTCATGGGAGATTAATGGGAGCAACGGATGTCGGCCACTCTGTTTTCTGAGGCTGCCCTTTATGCACTCTTGAGCAACTAGAGTGGAGGGCAGGCCTAGTTATCTTGAGCTTGGGTGTAATACATTGTGTCACCCCCACCCCCATTATGGAAATTATCATTAATTATTAGCAGGAATATCTTTTATTTTTATTTGTTTTTTTTTTTGCTGTGCTGGATCTTCGTTGCCGCGCACAGGCGTTCTCTAGTTGCGGCGATCAGGGGCTACTCTTCGTTGCAGTGTGTGAGCTTCTCATTGCGGTGGCTTCTCTTGTTGTGGAACACAGGCTCTAGGCACATGGGCTTCAGTAGTTGTGGCTCGTGGGCTCAGTAGTTGTGGCTTGCTGGCTCTAGAACGCAGGCTCGAGAGTTGTGGTGCATGGGCTTAGTTGCTCCGCGGCATGTGGGATCTTCCCGGCTCAGGGCTTGAACCTGTGTCCCCTGCGTTGGCAGGCGGTTTCTTAACCACTGCGCCACTAGGGAAGCCCCAACAGGAACATCTTTGACATGATGCATTGTTTATATTGTCACTGCCAAGAACGGGACAGTGATTGATGGATGCCCCTTGGATGGAATACAGCAAAGTGCAATGTAGAAGCTCAGAAATTTAGAAAAGAAACACAGAGTACCGAATACCTTGGTGTCTCTTTCTCTCTCTCTTTCTTTAAACACACACACACACACACACACACACACACACACACACACACACATATATATGTGTATATATATATATATATATATATATATGTATATATATGCTCTAAAAGGTGAAAAATACTCATTTACCAAGTTGGAAGCCAAATATAAATTTTTTCCTTAAATTCTAGGAAATAAGACATTTTAGGCTTCCTCTTTTTTTTTTTTTAACATCTTTATTGGCATATAATTGCTTTACAATGTTGTGTTAGTTTCTGCTGTATAACAAAGTGAATCAGCTATATATATACATATATCCTCATATCTCCTCCCTCTTGTGTCTCCCTCCCACCCTCCCTATCCCTCCCCTCCAGGTGGACACAAAGCACCGAGCTGATCTCCCTGTGCTATGCAGCTGCTTCCCGCTAGCTATCTATTTTACATTTGGTAGTCTATATATGTCAATGCTACTCTCTCACTTTGTCTCAGCTTCCCCTTCCCCCTCCCCATGTCCTCAAGTCCATTCTCTACATCTGCGTCTTTATTTCCTACATTCATCAGAACCTTTTTTTTTTTTTAGATTCCATATATATGTGTTAGCATATGGTATTTGTTTTTCTCTTTCTGACTTACTTCACTTAGCTAGGACATGGAAGCAACCTAAGTGTCCATCAACAGATGAATGGATAAAGAAGATGTGGCACATATATACAATGGAATATTACTCAGCCACAAAAAATGAAATTGAGTTTTATTTGTAGTAAGGTGGATGGAGCTAGGCTTCCTCTTTGTTTTCATCTAATCCTTTAAACCTGATATTAAATGTAGGGCCTGCTCAGGACAAGGTTAATCTTTGGAGCTATCCATTTCTTTTATGTATTTCTACATGCTTTTAGGGCAATATTTTCTGTGTGTCTAGGTTCTCCCTGAGTGTATGCTATGCCCTTGAACTTTCCCAACTAGCATCCTCACCCATCAGAACAAGAACTCTAGAAGTACATAGTCTAAAGTTGGTGCAGAGCCTGACTCATGCTATCAAGAACCTAGCCTCCTTCTAGACTCTAGTTCATCATCATTAACTTATTGGCCGTTGCTTCATGGTTGCTCCTACAGAGAGCTCCTACAGCACCAAACATCCCATCCACATTCAAGACAGAAAGTAGAGCAAAAGTTGGTACCAACAGCATCTGTTTCCTTTTCATTAGCAAAGAAAAAGCTTCCCCGTGAATCATAAATTCCCAAACTGTAAAGAAAGTTGGGGAAAAGAGGACTTGGTTTAGTAAAACTCGAGTTCTGGAAGCTAGAACAAAGGAGGGAAAAGCTTGATGTCTCCTCTTAGCTTGATGATGACTATATTGATGACCATGAGTCATGGATTACAATTGCTTTCCACCACACAGATGACAAGTGAACCTTCCTGCACAGATGCATATCATGGTGGGAACACTATCCTTGAAGGCAGTCTTATGAGGGATTTGGGTCCTTTCAAGTCAGACCTTGTAACTTCTGCTATGCGTAAGATTGGAGCTGCCTCCATGACTTCATCTTCTGTGAACTTTGGCAGTAAATCAGTGGCCCCTATTCAGGGTCTTTGGGAGCATCTATCAGCCTGAGAAAGGCAGGAAAGATATCTCTGATCCCAGAGTCCATCTTTTTTCTAAAGGAGGATATAAGTCTCTGACACAGGGTATAATATTTGCTCTTAGCTGGAGGCAAGCAATTAACACTATTTTATCATAAAATGTTAAAAGAATGTTAAGGTAATCATCTGGGTTAAATAAAAATAAAAATTGCCACTATATTCAGAACAGCACTGGCATTCTTTCCTCATGGACTAATGGTTATTTATTCTTGTCCTTTCACCTCCTCACACTCATTTTAAAAACTGGTGTTATCTGTGTGAAAGCTGTATCTGGTTATTAAAATCATCATGGATCTTCTCTGGCTGTTTTTCCCCCATTAAAAAAATGTGGTATCATTTATATACAGTGAAATTCTCAGATCTTAAGCATACCATTCAGTATGTTTTACTGAATGCATATCAAGGCACAGAACTTTTATAGACCACTCCAGAAAGTTCCCTTATGCCACTTTCTCATCATTTCTTCCTCCTTTGCCCCAGAAGAAGCAGCCACTCATCTGATTTCTATCACTAAATGTTAGTCTTGCCTATTTTAGAATTTCATATAAATGAAGTCATTCAGAGTGTCCTTTTATTAGTTGGCTAGTTTATTTCACTCAGGATATTTTTTGAGATTGATCCATGTTGTTTCATGGGTCTGTAGATTATTCCTTTGTATTGGTTACTAGTATTTGACTGTATGATTATACCACAATTTATGTACCCAGTATCCTGATGATAGACATCTGGCTTGTGTCCATATTTGGACTACTATAAATAAAGCTGCTATAAGCATTTGTGTAAAAAGCTTTTTGTAGACAGATATTTTGATTTCTCTTGGGTAAAAAACTAGAAATGGAATTTTTGTGTTATAAGGTACTGTATATTTAAATTTTTAGGAAATTGCTAAATGGTTTTTCCAAAGTTGTACCATTTTACACTCTTACTAGCAAAGTGTGAGGGTTCTATATACTCCATATCCTCTCTAATATTTCATATTATCAATCTTTTAAATTTATGGTGGGTGAGTTTTAGTATTTAATGATTTTAATTTGTGTTGCACTGATGACCAATAATATTTAGTATGTTTTTATGTACTTATTGGCTATTTATATTTTTTCTTTTATAAAGTGTTTGTTCAGTATTTTTGCCTAATTTTTCCTGAGTTGTTTGTCTTTTTGTTATTGAGTTGCAGGAGTTCTTTATATATTCTGGATACAAGTTCTTTGTCAAATATATACTTTGCGAATATTTTCTCTTAGTCTGTGGCTTACCTATTCATTTCCTTTACAGTGTTTTTGATAAGCAGAAACTTTTAGCTTGAATGATTCCAAATGATCAAGTTTTTCTTTTATGTTTTATGCTTTCTATTTCTTCTCCAAGAAATGTTGTTCACCTCAAGGTCACAGAGATATTCTCCTATTTCTTCTAATGACTCTATCATTTTTACTTTCATGTCTATCTTTTGTTCCACCTTGAATTGATTTTTCTGTCTATGGTGTGAGGTAGGGGTCCAGCTGTCTTTTCTTTACTCAGATGTGCAATATGATAATACTTGGAAAATCTAGTAAGCTTTCAAAATCAGAGATAGTCTTAGTTTCTGGCCCACTTTTCTGTGGCTAGTGGAATAGAGAATGTATATAGTTTAGTGATTGTGATTTGGAATCACAATTCTGCCAGTTATTAACTATGTGATGATTGCAAGTTAATAATCTCTCTTTATTTCTTCATCTATAAAATAGCAATAGTATGGTCATAAGCTTCACATAAATTTTCTATCTATAAAGTAACAATAGTACCTACATCATGGGATTAATAGGAAGATGAAATGAATTTTTACATGTAAAGTACTTGAAAGAGTTCCTGACACTAACCAGTTTATAATATTAGCTATAATATATAATAATGATATATATATATAATGAAATAACTCAATTTTCCCCTTGATCTTTTTTCCTTATCTATTAATAATTCCTTTATTTTTTGCAGCTAAACATTTTTTTATTGAAGTATAGTTGCTGAACAATATTATGTAAGTTACAGGTGTACAATATAGTGACTCACAATTTTTAAAGATTATACTCCATTTATAGTTTATAAAATATTGGCTATATTCTCCATGTTGTACAATATATCCTTGTAGCTTATTTTATAGCTAATAGTTTGTATCTCTTAATATCTTACCCCTATAGTGCCCCCCCTTCCCTCTCCCCACTGGTAACCACTAGTGTGTTCTCTATGTCTGTGAGTCTGCTTCTTTTCTGTTATGTTCACTAGTTTGTTGTACTTTTAGATTCCACATGTAAGTGATATCATACAGTGTTTGTCTTTTTCTATGTGGCTTATTTCACTTAGCATAATGCCCTCCAAATCCATCCATGTTGCTGTGACAAAATTTTGCTCTTTCTTATGGCTGAGTAGTATTCCATTGAATAACCTACCATGTCCTCTTTTAAAAAAATAATTAATTTTTAAATTTTTGGCTGCTTTGGGTCTTCATTGCTGCGCATGGGCTTTTCTCTAGTTACGGTGAGCAGGTGCTAGTCTTCATTGTGGTGTGCAGGCTTCTCATTGCAGTGGCTTCTATTTGTTGCAGAGCACAGGTTCTAGGCATGCGGGCTTCAGCAGCTGTGACTTGTGGGCTCTAGAGCACAGGCTCAGTAGTTGTGGTGCACGGGCTTAGTTGCTCTGTGGCCTGTGGGATTTTCCCAGACCAGGGCTCAAACCTGGGTCCCCTGCATTGGCAGGTAGATTCTTAACCACTGTGCCACCAGGGAGGTCCCTACCATGTCCTCTTTATCCATTCATGTGTTGATGGACACTTAGGTTACTTCCATGTCTTGGTTATTATAAATAATGCTGCTATAAACATTGAGGTGCATATATGTTTTTGAATTAGTGTTTTTGTTCTTTTCAGATATATACCCAGGAGTAGAATTGCTGGGTCATATGTTAGTTCTAGTTTTAGTTTTTTGAGAAACCTACATACTGTTTTCCACAGTGGCTGCACCAATTTGCATTCCCACCAGTAGTGTGCGAGGGTTCCCTTTTCTCCACATCCTCGCCAACTTTTGTTATTTGTGTTCTTTTTCTTTTTTTTTTTTTTTTTTTTTTTTTTTTGCGGTACGCGGGCCTCTCACTGTTGTGGCCTCTCCCGTCACGGAGCACAGGCTCTGGACGTGCAGGCTCAGCGGCCATGGCTCACGGGCCCAGCCGCTCCATGGCACGTGGGATCTTCCTGGACCGGGGCACGAACCCGTGTCCCCTGCATCGGCAGGCGGACTCCCAACCACTGCGCCACCAGGGAAGCCCCTATTTGTGTTCTTTTTGATGATAGTCATTCTGACAGGTGTGAGGTGATATCTCATTGTGGTTTTGGTTTGCATTTCCCTGATAATTAGCACTGTTGAACATCTTTTCATGTGCCTGTTGGCCACCTGCATTTCCTCTTTGGAAAAATATCTATTCAGTTCTTCTGCCCATTTTTTAATTGGATTGATGTTGAGTTGTATGAGCTGTTTGTATATGTTGGATATTAATCCCTTATCAGTCATATAATTTGTAAATATTTTCTCCGATTCAATAGGTTTTCTTTTCATTTTTTCAGTGGTTTCCTTTGCTCTGCAAAAGCTTTTAACTTTAGTTAGGTCCCATTTGTTTATTTTTGCTTTTATTTCCTTTACTTTAGGAGATGGATCCAAAAAAATGTTGCTGTGATATGTCAAAGAGTGTTCTGCCTATGTTTTCCTCTAGGAGTTTTATAGTATTTCATTTTATACTTAGGCCTTTAATCCATTTTGAGTTTATTTTTGTATATGGTGTTAGAGAATGTTCTAATTTCATTCTTTTACATGTAGATGTCCAGTTTTCCCAGCACCACTTATTGAAGAGACTGTCTTTTCTCCATTATATATTCTTGCCTCCTTTGTCATACATTAATTGGCCATAAGTGCGTGGTTTTATTTCTGGGCTCTCTTTTTGTACCAGTACCACACTGTTTTGATTACTGGAGCTTTGTAGTATAGTCTCAAGTCAGGGACCATGATTCCTCCAGCTCTGTTCTTCTTTCTCAAGATTGTTTTGGCTATTTGGGGTGTTTTGTGTTTCCATACAAATTTTAAAACTGTTTGTTCTAGTTTCCCCTTGATCTTTTTTATTCCAGACTGGCCATCATTGAGTGCTTACTATGGGGGAACCTGTGTTAGGTACTAGTGATGGCACAGTGAACAGGATAGATGTGGTCCCTGCTCTCATGAAGCTTTCAGTTTAACGTGGGAGAAAGGCATTAAGCAAATATCCTGAAAAATGGTTTAAAGGAGATGTATAGCGTGTTAGGACAATCTAAAATGCAAAGACCCCATCTGCTTCTGGGGAGTCAGAGAAAGCCTTTTTGAGGAAGTGAAATTTCAAATGGGCCAGAAATGAAGAGTATGGAACAGTCTAATGGGCTGTAATCTCATTAAGAGCAGGAACTAAATATGCATATGATTTCTCCCAACATCAAGCTGAGTGATATCCTAGAGAAGATTAAATGCTCTTTGAGAATCTATAGTGTCATTTAAGGGGAGAGAGGTAAAAAGCAGTGCCTGACAATTAAGTGTTTCCTAAATGAGTGATTGAATGAAAGAATGAAACAAATATATTTATTGGGCACTTAAAACACTAGGGAGAAAGGGAGCCAGGGGCAGGCAGGTTGGGTCTTTGCAGGTTCATTCAGGACCAGTGGCAGTGCCCTCTCACTTCATCTTCACTGATAGGTGGGATATCTTGTCTGGAAGGGCCACCTGTGTCTGAAGTTCATCATCCAGTGTGGGAGAAAATGCAGAAACAAATGGGGGAGTACTGTCAAAGACACCTAACAGATTATTCTCTAATGTTGCTTAGAGAAGGTGGCCCCTGAGCTGGATCTTGAAGTGTCCCAGGAGTTCCCTAGGTGAAAACAAGTGGAAAGAACAGAGGGAATGCTTGGCAGAAGTATGAGAGAACATGGCGTATTGCCTCTCCAGTACCTCATCCTGAGTCTGCCATCTATGAATGCTAGCATCTCTGAATTTAGCTGGACTATTTTGGGGGGTGATTACATTTTTGGTCTGCACCACCTCTTGGGATAATAAATTTCCATAAGGTTTACATTCATGGTGAAAGACACACTTCCTTTTACTTGTTCCAAATTTCTCTAAGTGCTTCCTAGTTTAATATTCCCTTTCTGTTGCTACATAGTTTTCCTTCTTTAGCCTAAATTAAGGCTCAGGCTTCTTAGCGATCCACCTAAAATGTATCATACAGATATAGATATGTAAAATTTTTAAAAATTGGGATACATTTATTAAAGCAGAAAATGAAAATTAGCTTCCTTAAGGAGGAAATAGGAAGTATTTTTGCTTGAAATATTATATATTTAGTTTATAAAGTTTTATGCAAATTTTTATAAAGTTCAAAAACTAAAGGACAGTCAATTTTATTTCCTGTTTGGAAAATAATCAGTTGTTAAAAGAGTTAAGGCTTAAGAGAAGGGAACTGCTTTATATTTAAATATTTCAATAGATTTGTTTCAAAATGTGTCATTCCAGAAATAATGGTGAAAATCAAGATTACCATGAAGCTTACATGGGATTTTGAGTTAACCACCCTAACTAATTAAGCAAAATTATCCTAATTTATTTATTATGTTAATGATCTGAATTAATTTATAGTAATTTAACATGTATTACTAAAGATTTATTATGTTTCCTACTAAATGACTTAAGAGCTATAAATCCCATGGTTAAATGTAATTAATGGAGACATATTTATTGAAAGGGATAATTACATCTGATAAAAGTTCTTCAGTTAGGCTTAATTAAAACAGATTATTCCCCCATAAATGAAAAATAAATATGGTAATTACTGGGTAGCTTTTCATAGCAAAAATGAGTATCTCAGCATTTAAATTTTCTAAAAGGGGTAGGAAAGAAAACTATTTTACTGATTACTTCCCAATAAAGTATGATTAATAATCCCTGGGAAACAGGCATTTTCCAGGAGTAAACATTTTGCTACTAAATCACTAAAGGAGAAACTCTGCTCAGGAAAATCTATCATTAACTCAGTTCTAAGTGGACTGTGGCTATTTTTGAACATAATGAATTGTGTTTCAAGGAAAATTTTTTTTCTTGTGAAGATTATCTCTAGCTCAGCTAAATAGCAGTGTCAGGGAAAAAAGAATGAGTGTTAACCACTCTGAAAATAAACTTTTCTACCATAACCTGGGCTGGGCATGGTTATGATGCACAGAATTTGTAGGACCTGAAGTTCATAACATGTTCAGGATATATGAGTGAGTACATATGGAGAGATTACATTGTAAAGTTATGTTTCAGTTACATGTGTGCATGCATATGAAAGTGTAAAACTACATATAGGGCGTATTTTAGATTACTTTTATATTTAATTGGTATTTTTTCAATAGCAGCACTATTACTGAAAAATTCCACTTTACCTTTTTAAAACATTTCAGTACCTTATTAGTTCATTGGATCATTCTATCCCCCAGGAACGCAGATGAAGCAGGGGTTATTGGCTTCAAAGAGGCTAATAAGTTCAAGGTCGCATAGTTAATTAGTGGACGAGTTAGGACTTGAATTGATATTTTGACCTTAGTACAACATCCTTTTTCCAATATTGTTAAAGTGTAGAAGTGTCCACGGACATGATGAGAAGGTGGAGTTGGCTACAAGCTGCTGTTAAGTACCAGCTGGTACATGTAAATTTCTCTCTGTAGCATGGCCAGATGGAAAATGTTATGTTCATGGTATGGCTTTAGCATGAAAACAAACGGTAGGACAAACAAGCCTGGTATGGTGGACCTCCTTTAGATCAGAGTAGCCGGAATGGCCGTCTGCAGACCAGGTGATCAATGGCATGCAGTGGTCTGCATGTGGACAGTTTTTAGAAGGATGAAGGCAGATAGGTCATCATCTACCACTATCTGCCACTGGGGGGAGCTAAAACTAGGGCCTGGCTAGTCGGTCCTGTTCTGACCGTCTCACTCCTAGGCTTTTGCCATGTTTAAATATGTGCCTTTCTCTGGAGACCTCAAAGTATTATCACAGACAGTATCACATTTCTCCTTACAATATCCTTTTGCGTTCTATAGAGCTCAGGTGATTTATCAAAGTCAGTAGTATGGCTAATATGTGCTCTGTCCTCCCAGAATTACATAAACGCGTAAGGACAGGAGCTGAGGAGAAACCTATGCTGCCAGAGCTATAAAACTGAAGGATTTTAAACCTCAAGCAGAAGCTCTCCTCTTCTGTGCATGGCTTTGGGCTTTGAAAGGGCTCTTTTGTTCTCCCTCTGCCCCCCGCCCCAAGAATAATTGAATTACTGTTTTAAAATGTATACTGAATGCTTCCCATTAGGCAATTCCATTATAATCAATGTCTACATTAGTTTCAGAGACTTGCTTAATTTATATTGTTGAGAAATGTTGAGTTGTATTGGTCAAAAGCAACTGAAGGACATTTCAAACATTTTCACTAAATTTAGCTTAAGTACCATTATAATAGATCCAAAGGGTGTCTAGATTCTTTGGACATATTGGGAAGTGAGTAATATCATTTGTGGTGTCACTATATGGGCCACACTCTGTGACTGTCAAGTCATGTTTTATATAGAGATGTTGACTATATTTACAGAAATGATAACTGGGTCCTTAAGATTTTTAATAGTGTACCTGAAAGTCATACCAAATAAGACATACACCTGAGGAAAATTCAGTGCATATGAGTGAAAATAAGCAGCTTTCTGACAAAAAAATGTATTTTGAAATTTAAAATGTGATTTAAAAGACTTTAATTACTGCTGAATTATTTGAGGTCCATATACTACATGGGGAAGGCCTGGTAAGTGCTTCGGTGAGAAGTAGCGTGCAGGCATACACAACTTCTATCTGAGCAAAGATGCTCTAACCCCCATGCTTATGCCCATGCATCAGGGTTCCATGGCTGCTTCATAAGAAATCTAACTTTATTCATGTAAAAATTATGACAGCTAAATAAGTACAAGAATTTCCATAGGGGTTGTATAATCGTATCATGGTTAAAAGTATGAAATATGGAGCCAGAATGCCTGGGTTCAAGTGTGGCTTTGCCAGGTATCAGCTGTCTGTTCTTAGATAGAGTTCCTGAACTCTCTGTGTTTTGTTTCCTTCATTTGCAAAATGTGGGTAATATTAGTGCCTACCTCATAGGGTTGTGTGAAGGTTAAGTAATTTTAGGTCTCATTATTAATCCAAATAGATTTAGGATTAGATTTAGTTACATTTGGCTGAGGTCTACATGTTCCTGCAAGCTTTTGTGTTGAGAGATATATGTATACTTTTTGGCCTCACTTAATATAATGTATGCTAAATGATGTGAACAGGGTGATTCAGGAAAGGCTGATTTTGGCTCCAGACTGTATGCATCTAACTGGCATTCATTATTCTGTTACATTACCCTGTTGTTATCCTTGCAGATTTCATTACTCTGTCACATTACCCTACTCTACACATGGCTTTCACTTTGAGGGTGGGCAGAGAAGGATGTGCCCCTGCAAAGTTACTGGTATGAATGATTATTAACAGAAGAAATCTGTGTGCACCAAAAGCTGTCATGTGCTGAGTATCCAAACAAGAGTCCCATTCTTAAATCTATGTTGCTCTCCTGTTTTATATTCATGATTTGCTTTAATATATTTTGATTCTGAATTCCAAAGGATCAATGTCATTATCCTCAAAGTAAATAAAGTATGTCTAATCTACTCTACATTTTCATAGAAGATAAATCAATTTTACAAGGCTTTTTCTTTGCATTTGCTCATTGACTTTGTCATCATTAATTTTTCTGTTTCCAGAACATGGTTTGCAACCTAAGGGTACATCAATTTCTCAACTGTTGCCTATAACATTTTACTGTTATCTTCCAACTTGACCAAATCATCCACTAGCTAAAAATAGAAATTTCAGGTGAATAGTTTTTCTTCTTTAATCACTAACCGTTTCCTGTAACTGCCTTTACATTCCAAGACACTAGGTAAATCCCATCTCTCCAAGGTAAAAATGCCCAATACTTCTGCATGTTAAGGAACTGATTAGCTATTCATGAGTTTAAAAATGCATTATGCATTAATTTATTTATCTTCTCAAAGTTCAGCTTCTGGCTCTGGGATGCTTTCTCCCCAATCTAATTTCTTTAAAACAAAATCCAAGTACATTGAGTGTGACTGAATACCATTTATTAGGGAATCATGACCTCTTGGTGTTTTTATTTCTCTAAGGTAAAAGTGAGGAGCATGTGGATTCTTTTTAGCTCTGTAGTTCCCTCTATACCAAATATTCCACTTTAAATATGAAATTACTGCAGTAACTTTCCCTGATGTTAACGGTAGAGTGTATGAAGGGGAAAGAACGTGCAATTTGTTAAAAGTAATTCCAACTGTTTTATTGCCTTCCAATCCAAGATAATTGCATATAAAGAAATCCACTTAAATTATTGACATTAACTGACTAACTGGAACTTTAAATAATAATTTCATGAAAAGAAAAATTTAGCAGAGTCCCAGAAATAAACAAGATTTAACAACTTATTAGAACTGTTTCTACATTATTACAAGTCAAAATCACATTTCTGTAATTTTGGCAGCAACAATTTTCTTTTTACAGAGTATGGAGTTAAAATATCATGTATAAGATTGGGCTTAGTAACTACATATTTTAGTTCTTATTAAAACAACTACATGGACAAATAGATTTTTCCCCTTGTTTTTGTTCTTTACATGGTCTATTTCCAGAACTTAAAAACTGAAACCTTATCATGGCACATTCATTCCAGAGGAGGAGCCTGTGGTCATTTTTTTTCAATAAATATATAAGTACCTACTATGCTAGTCATTATTCCAGGTGCTGGGATACAGTGCCGAGGATGAGAACTGATTCCTGCCCTCGTGGGGTGTACTTGGTAGGAGAGGGAGACAAAAAACTAGTGCATAAAATCATCTCAGCTAGTACAGAGTTCTGTGGAGAAATGAAGCTAGTAATGGGGAATGGAGTGATGGGGTGGGTGGGCAGGAGCCTTCAGAGGGAGACACCTCTGAGGAGACGGCAGTTAAGCCAATAGATGAGAACAGCCAACCACCTGGGGGAGAAGTGTCCCCAGCACTGAGGTGGGGACAGCTTGGTGTGCCTGAGGACTAGGGAAAAGCTAGTGCGGCTGCAGCACAGTGAGAAGGGGGCAGCGGCAGGAGACAGTGTTGGGAAGATCAGCGGGGACCACCACGGGCAGGCCCATGGGAAGGAGTCTGGATTTTATTCTGTGTCATGGAAAGGCATTGGGAGTTTTGAGTAGCTTACTGACTCGTGAACTGTTTTATCTTTTACGATCACTCTGGCTCTCAGGTGGAAAATGGAGTTGGCAGGGGAGGGACAAGAATGAAAGAAGGAAGTGTAAGATGGCCCCTGAACAAGAGGCCCATTGTTGTAATTGTCAGAACTTCTACCCAGTAGCTTCATTTACAGAGGCAACATGGTGTGTTTGGGGGAGGTCTGGGGAGCTGAGTTCTTGACTAATTCTGCCTCATGTTCTCTCTAGACTTCGGGCTTCAGGATGTTGGACCAGACAGTCCCTTCCGGTTCTAGTATCTTAAGAAGCCTACTCTCAGGACAGCTAGAAATTCCCCCAATGGTGCAGCAGTCTTACCGCCCTGCTCTGGAACACTGAGGGTTCTTAGTTCTGCTGGTGATTTTAGTAGGTCAGTTATGATGCCACAGAGAAGCAGAAGTGCAGAATACAGCCAGCGTGGGAAGCAGGTGGGGGCTGGAGAAAACACCCACCAGTTAGTTTCAGAACCAGGTGCGGGAGAAGGTGGAGGTGAGATGGGGCCGATGACCCTTAGGAGCCAGGGTACCATGGAGGAAAACCATGTCAGAGGATAAGCATGACTTGGCCCCTTTGTCAAGTCTGGGGCTCTCAGAGAAGCAGGAGCCAGAGATGGAGACAGGCTCAGAGGAGTTGAATCTAAGACAGGGTCACCTCAGTGGCCAAGAACAGGGAACCAGCAAGAAACATGATTCCTCCGAGGACACGGAGTTCTGTCTATAGAGAGAGTGGCTTTGAGCTTCTGGTCTGACTTCATTTCATAATAACAGGCATTGCCCAGAAAAGCTGGAAAATGTTTGGAACCTAGAACCTAGAAACTTCTGATCCCCAAGCAAGGGCCACTTAACTGCAGAGTGTAAGAATACTCTTGACCTTAGGATGGGCAGGAGGTGACATGAATCAAGCCTGCTTTAATGTTATGCTTGCCTTGATCATGTGCCTCTGTTCTCCAAAAGGAGCAACTGTTCCACTTAGCCTGACTAGTTCCTGCCATGCAGAAATGGTGAACTGGCTAATTTGTGAATCTCAAAACCTTTCATTGGTTCCTGACACACGAAGTACTGGCTGCCTGAATGAACCACCATGTTCAGTGTAACCAAGCTTCAGTCTCTACTCCAGCTGCTAATGCAAGTGTGTGTTTTATTCTTGTATCTCAATCCTATCACGAATATCTGTCTGCAACACTTCTCTTCTTCAAGATTTAGTTCCAGCTCAGGTCTGACCATCTTTCTTGCCCTAACCCTCCTTTCAGTGAGTGAATCACAGTGATGGGTTCCCGGATAACCCTGACACCCTGTCACCTCGTGTTTTCTCTCCCTTCCCTCGCCTTCCTCCTGACCAGCAGACCTATCTGACACTTTCCTCTCTAACCTCATCAGGAGCACTGCAGGTACCTGACAGGTCCTATGCGTCTCCTTGCCCTCTGGGTCTGCAAATGTCTGACCTGACTCACAGTTAGTCCAGCCTCTGGTCCATCAAGTCCATTCTAATGGGACACAGTCTAAAACAGCAAATTCAGTAATAGGGTCATAACTATTAAATTGACATTTCTGTTCAGGCTCCCATAGGGAAGTGACCCTGTAAATGAACAATTTTCTTCCGTCCACATTCACTACCCAAGATTGATCAATCATAGTTATTTTCAACATTAACAAATCTTTTCAAATGGAAGCATCAACAAAATTCACAACTGAGCTCTGTTCTATGGCCCATGGTTTGTGCAGAAAAGAATTTCATGTGAAGAAATTCCGAGGCCAAATTTTAGAATAGGTCAACGCATAAAATTTCAAGACACATTCATTTCTGAGACTAGGAAGAGGATAGAAAAATAAAGAACAAGATACAGTTCCCACTGAAGATACTCTCTTGAACTGGCCCATGATAAAATATTTAACCTGTTGAATAGCAGTGGAAGAACAGGGCAGGGAATGAATAAATGGCCAGGGCCGTGGAAAACCAGGTAGCTGTTTAAACATTCAGAAGAAGATCTCATTCAATTTAGCAAGCTCATGGAATGGTCAAGGGCTTGAGCTTTGGAGACTGACTTTCTGAGTTCTTATTGCTGCTAGCTGCTAGGTGTGTGACCGTGGACAGCTTACTGAACCTCTCTGTGCCTCAGTTTCCTTGATAATAACTTGGGATGATAATAGTACCTCATTATCAGGACTATGAGGCTGAAATGAGTCAATCATTGTAAATGTTTAAGCACAGAGAATGGCACAGCAAATGGCCATCTTGGTTATTGTTATCATCCTTACTTTACTCTCACCATCTCCAGTGGTGTCACTCTAGACCGTGCCACAATCACTTGTCACCTGGAGTATGGTATTTGTTGGATAATAATACTGAAACAGACTCCTCATTGGTCATTCAGCATCTGCCCTTGCCTCACTTAAATCCTTTCTCCTCAGCATGGCCCAAGTTACCTTTCATGAAAGATCTTGATATGTCACTTCCAGATGAAAACGCTTATAGTAGTTGCCCACAACTCTAGGATCAAGTCTGTATTCCTTCATCAAGTGGTGTTATTATTTAAAGGAACTGATCTATACTCAACTTCATGGTCCTAATCTACACTACCTACATCTACACTTCATGGTCCTAATCACAATCTCCATGAGCTTATTAACATGTGATCATTTAATATCTGTCTATGACCTACATGATCTAGTGGGGGAAGAGTTTTCTGTTCCATCTCTAGTATCTCGCACAGTGCCTGCCATGTGGTAGGTGCTCAGTAAGTATTTGTTGAGATACCCACTAAGTATAAAGAAGATTTGTTGACTGAATGGATGTCACCAGCTATAGATAGAGTATAGGAAATAACTCTGATACCATGGAAATTTCCCTTATGGTTGTGTCTCACAGAGTTTTGATGTAAACTCTTATTTTAATTCTCTTTAATGTCACAGGTGGGGGTGGAATGGAGAATAAAGAGATATCAGAAAAAAAGAATAATCACAAAAGCAAATTAAACTATTAAAGAGCACAAAACAGTTCTGCTTAAAATTTAAAGGATATGATTTTAAGAATCTAGTGTTTTTTCTTTCTTTTTTTGCCAAGTTTCTAATGTATTTTATATTTCAAGTCACCCAGTGACGTTTTATGGTGGAAGTGTTTTATTTTTCTACATTTTAAAAAAAGCTTCACAGTCTACATAGCTTTCCCTCAGATATAACTCTATGCTCAGCATAAGTAGGGGAAAACATCTAGACCAAATCATTTTTCTTACAACACCAGGAACCGGTACCCTCTTCCTAGAGATTGTATAGATTTCCTAATTTTGTCTTATACTTTGGGTTTTTGTCTAAACAAATAAGTGGTATCCAATAATTCATTTATTCACTTGTTCATTTATCCAAAAAAGATTTACTAAGTTCCTAATGGGCCAACCACCATGTTAGGTTGGGCTAACCTTGTGCTTAAGGTGCAAAGCAGATCTTAACGGGTGACCCGTACTTGCTGGTAACTTTTTAAGTAGCAGCCTTTTTGCTGTAAATTCAAAATACACAACAGCTGTTAAAGCCCCTGTTCACTCTTAATATTTTTAAGCTTAAATTGACCACACTACTCGGTGTGTGTCTGTGTGTGAACTTGAGTGCATCTGTGTGAATGTGAGCGTGTGTGTATGTTGAACTAGATGTATTTCCCTCTTTGAACTAGAAATATTTATGAGGTACACTGCTTAGCAGTGTCACTGGTGACTGCGTCGTCCGGAGCAGCATGAAGTACAGCTGTTGCCCTTCCCGCTGAATAATTTTCTAAGAAAAAGAGCTGACTCAGTTGCTTTCGGCTATATTCCTTTGGACACAGATATGCTGAAATCCAAGATTTTGTAAGTTGAAAGAGTGGGCAAATTATTTGCTCTTATCTTTAGTACTTTAGAAAATCTTCAAGTGCATAATACAGGCCTCTGATCCAGAATAAATCTATCATCTCGGTGTTACAGCTGTTTCTAGACTACTCCCTCAGTCTTGACTCTTGATGACTTCAGGCGGTGCTGAGCTGAATTATCCCCTTGCTAGTGAGAGGGTTTCTTGCTTAAACACATGGTGGAAATTGTCAAATTTCCTTCTCCCTAAATAACCTAATCCTATGCCCCGACCTAACTTAAACAGTGGTAGAATTTTGCTGAAGCCCAAGGTTTGACCAACAGCCAAAACAGATAATGGGCATCCCCTGGGGAGTGTTATGGGTGAAGAAGTTGAGGAAGATAATTTTCAGTAAGTGAAGCTGTGGATGTGGATTAGCCCACTTGCATTTCAACTCACCAACACAATCAAGTGGCAGAAAAGAGCAGCGCTCAGGGGTTGCCAGTCTTCAGCATCCCCAAGAATCTCCTGTGGAACTTGTTGTTTCAGGTCATCATCACCCCGCCCCCCCACCCCCCACCCCCCCACCCGAAGACACATCCAGAGTCAGGGCTAGGAGCCAGGACTCTGTTAGGTGAGCAAGCATCCCAGGATACAGTAACTTAATACCAGTACTGGCAGTGGGGTCTTTCCTAAAGGTAGTTTATTTTATTATATGCATTTATATTACAATGTATATATTATACATTTATCATATATAAAATATTTCCCTCTTTGCTTTGGCTGCCAGGAAACTGAAGAGAGTAACAGGAGTACCTCCCATTCACTTCTTATTTTAACGCTATCTCATTTGAGTTAATGAGAGACAGTGCAGCCGAATGGTTAAGAGTATGGACAGTAGAGCCAGACCCGCAGCTCCAAATACTGACTTTATCACTACTGGTTTGTGACCTTAGACATCTCATTACACTTTCTGTGCCTCACTTTTCAAATTAGTGAAACTGGAATAGGAGTCAAGAATCACAGAATCCTTGTCAGAATGAAATGAAGTAATGTGTGCAATCCTTGCATTCCTGGGATAAACCCCACTTGATCGTGGTGTATGCCCCTTTTAATGTGCTCTTGGATTCTGTTTGCTAGTATTTTTTTGAGGATGTTTGCATCTATGTTCATCAGTGATATTAGCCTGTAGTTTTCTTTCTTTGTGACATCTTTGTCTGGTTTTGGTATCAGGATCATGGTGGCCTCATAGAATGATTTTGGGAGTGTTCCTCCCTCTCCTATATTTTGGAAGAGTTTGAGAAGGATAGGTGTTAGCTCTTCTCTAAATGTTTGATAGAATTCGCCTGTGAAGCCATCTGGTCCTGGGCTTTTGTTTGTTGGAAGATTTTTAATCACAGTCTTAATTTCAGTGCTTGTGATTGGTCTGTTTATATTTTCTGTTTCTTCCTGCTTCAGTCTCAGAAGGTTGTGCTCTTCTAAGCATTTATCCATTTCTTCTAGGTTGTCCATTTTATTGGCATATAGTTGCTTCTAGTAATCTCTCATGATCCTTTGTATTTCTGCAGTGTCAGTTGTTACTTTTTCATTTCTAATTCTATTGATTTGAGTCTTCTCCCTTTTTTCTGGATGAGTCTGGCTAATGGTTTATAAATTTTGTTTATCTTCTTAGAGAACCAGCTTTTAATTTTATTGATCTTTGCTATTGTTTACTTCATTGCTTTTTCATTTATTTCTGATCTGATCTTTATGATTTCTTTCTTTCTGCTAACTTTGGGGGTTTTTGTTCTTCTTTCTCTAATTGCTTTAGGGGTAAGGTTAGGTTGTTTATTTGACATGTTTCTTCTTTCTTGAGGTAGGATTGTATTGCTATAAACTTCCCTCTTAGAATTGCTTTTGCTGCATCCCCTAGGTTTTGGATCATCATATTTTCATTGTCACTTGTTTCTAGGTATTTTGTGATTTCCTCTTTGATTTCTTCAGTGATCTCTTGGTTATTTAGTAGTGTATTGTTTATCCTCCATGCATTTGTATTTTTTACAGATTTTTCCCTGTTTTTGATATCTAGTCTCATAGCGTTGTGGTCAGGAAAGATACTTGATATGATTTCAATTTTCTTAAATTTACTGAGGCTTGATTTGTGACCCAAGATATGATCTATCCTGGAAAATATTCCATGAGCACTTGAGAAGAAAGTGTATATTCTGTTGTTTTTTTGTGGAATGTCCTATAAATATCAATTAAGTCCACCTTGTTTAATGTATCATTTAAAGCTTGTGTTTCCTTATTTATTTTCAGGTTGGATGATCTGTTCATTGGTGAAAGTGGGGTGTTAAAGTCCCCTACTATGATTGTGTTACTGTCGATTTCCCCTTTTATGTTTGTTAGCATTTACCTTATGTATTGAGGTGCTACTATGTTGCATGCATAAATATTTACAATTGTTATATCTTCTTCTTGGATTGATCCCTTGATCATTATGTAATGTCCTTCTTTGTCTCTTCTAATAGTCTTTATTTTACAGTCTATTTTGTCTGATATGAGAATTGCTATTCCAGCTTTCTTTTGATTTCCATTTGCATGGAATATCTTTTTCCATCCCTTCACTTTCAGTCTGCATGTGTCCCTAGGTCTGAAATGGGTCTCTTGTAGACAGCATATATACGGGTCTTGTTTTTGTATCCATTCGGCCAGTCTATGTCTTTTGGTGGGAGCATTTAATCCATTTACATTTAAGGGAATTATCGATATGTATGTTCCTATTACCATTTTCTTAATTGTTTTTGGTTTGTTATTGTAGGTTTTTTCCTTCTGTTGTGTTTTCTGCCTAGAGAAGTTTCTTTAGTATTTGTTGTAAAGCTGGTTTGGTGGTGCTGAATTCTCTTAGCTTTTGCTTGTCTGTAAAGGTTTTAATTTCTCTGTCAAATCTGAATGAGATTCTTGCTGGGTAGAGTAATCTTGGTCATAGATTCTTCCCTTTCATCACTTTAAATACGTCCACACCCTTCTGGCTTGCAGAGTTTCTGCTGAAAGATCAGCTGTTAACCTTATGGGAATTCCCTTGTATGTTATTTGCTGTTTTTCCCTTGCTGCTTTTAATATTTTTTCTCTGTGTTTAATTTTTGATAGTTTGATTAATATGTGTCTTGGCATGTTTCTCCTTAGGTTTATCCTGTATGGGACTCTCTGTTCTTCCTAGACTTGATTAACTGTTTCCTTTCCCGTATTAGGAAAGTTTTCAGCTATAATCTATTCAAATATTTTGTCAGTCCCTTTCTTTATCTCTTCTTCTTCCGGGACCCCTATAATGAGAATGTTGGTGTATTTAATGTTGTCCCAGAGGTCTCTGAGACTTTCCTCAATTCTTTTCATTCTTTTTTCTTTATTCTGCTCTGCAGTAGTTATTTCCACTATTTTATCTTCCAGGTCACTTATCTGTTTTCTGCCTCAGTTATTCTGCTATTGATTCCTTCTAGAGAATTTTTCATTTCATTTATTGTGTTGTTCATCATTGTTTGTTTGCTCTTCAGTTCTTCCCGATCCTAAACTTTTCTTGTATTTTCTCCATTCTCTTTCCAAGATTTTGGATCATCTTTACTATCATTACTCTGAATTCTTTTTCAGGTAGACTGCCCATTTCCTCTCCATTTGTTAGGTCTGGTGGGTTTTTACCTTGCTCCTTCATCTGCTGTGTGTTTTTCTGTCTTCTCACCTTGCTTAACTTACCGTGTTTGGCGTCTCTTTCACAGGCTGCAGCTTCGTAGTTCCCATTGTTTTTGGTGTCTGCCCCCAGTGGGTGAGGTTGTTTCAGTGGGTTGTGTAGGCTTCCTGGTGGAGGGGACTGGTGCCTGTGTTCTGGAGGATGAGGCTGGATCTTGTCTTTCTGGTGGGCAGGATTGTGTCTGGTGGTGTGTTTTGGGGTGTTTTTGACCTTATTATGATTTTAGGGACCCTCTTCTACTGGTTGGGGTTGTGTTCCTGTCTTGCTAGTTGTTTAGCATAGGGTGTTCAGCACTGTAGCTTGCTGGTCATTGAGTGGAGCTGAGTCTTAGCATTGAGATGGAGATCTCTGGGAGAACGTTTGCTGTTTGACATTACATGGAGCCGGGAGGTCTCTGGTGGACCAATGTCCTGAACTTGGCTCTCCTACCTCAGAGACACAGGCCTGACACCTGGCCAGAGCACCAAGACCCTGTCAGCCACACGGCTCAGAAGAAAAGGGAGAAAAGAAAGAAAGAAAGAAAGAAAGAGAGAGAGAGAGGGAGGGAGGGAGGGAGGGAGAGAGAGAGAGAGGGAGGGAGGGAGGGAGAGAGAGGAAGGAAGGAAGAAAAAGAAAAAAATAAAAGAAAGTTATTAAAATAAAAAATAATTATTAAAAAAATTTTTAAAGTAATTAAAAAAAAAGAAAGGAAGAAGAGAGCAACCAAAACAAATCCGCCAATGATAACAAGTGCTAAAAACTATACTAAAAAAACCCAGAAAGCGGACAGACAGAACCCTAGGACAAATGGTAAAAGCAAGGCTGTACAGACAAAATCACACAAAGAAGCATACACATACACACTCACAAAAAGAGAAAAAGGAAAAAAAATATATATATATCATTGCTCTCAAAGTCCAGTGCCTCAATTTGGGGATGATTCGTTGTCTGTTCAGGTATTCCAGAGATGCAGGGTACATCCAGTTGATTATGGAGATATAATCTGCTGCTCCTGAGACCGCTGGGAGAGATTTCCCTTTCTCTTCTTTGTTCGCACAGCTCCTGGGATTCAGCTTTGGATTTGGCCCCGCCTCTTCGTGTAGGTCGCCTCAGGGCATCTGTTCTTCGCTCATACAGGACGGGGTTAAAGTAGCAGCTGATTGGGGGCGGGGGGGGGCTCTGGCTCGCTCAGGCCAGGCGGGGGGGAGGGAGGGGTGTGGAGTGCGGGGCGAGCCTGCGGCGGAAGAGGCCAGCATGATATTGCACCAGCCTGAGGCGCGCCATGTTTTCTCCTGGGGAAGTTGTCCCTGGATCATGGGACCCTGGCAGTGGCGGGCTGCACAGGCTCCTGGGAGGGGAGGTGTGGAGAGTGACCTGTGATTGTACACAGGCTTCTTGGTGGCTGCAGCAGCAGCCTTAGCGTCTCATGCCCATCTCTGGTGTCCACACTGATAGCCGCGACTTGCACCCGTCTCTGGAGCTCGTTTAGGCGGTGCTCTGAATCCCCTCTCCTCGCGCACCCTGAAACAATGGTCTCTTGCCTCTTGCCTCTTGGGCAGGTCCAGACCTTTTCCGGGACTCCCTCCAGTCTAGCTGTGGCGCACTAGCCCCCTTCAGGCTGTGTTCATGCAGCGAATCCCAGTCCTCTCCCTGGGATCCGACCTCCAAAGCCCGAGCCTCAGCTCCCAGCCCCCGCCCGCCCCGGTGGGTGAGCAGACAAGCCTCTCGGGCTGGTGAGTGCTGGTCGGCACTGATCCTCTGTGCGGGAATCTCTCTGCTTTGCCCTCTGCAACCCTGTTGCTGCGCTCTCCTCCCTGGCTCCAAAGCAGCCCCCCTCCGCCACCCGCAGTCTCCACCCACAAAGGGGCTTCCTAGTGTGTGGAAACCTTTCCTCCTTCACGGCTCCCTCCCACTGGTGCAGGTCCCGTCCCTATTCTTTCGTCTCTGTTTATTCTTTTTTCTTTCGCCCTACCCAGGTACGTGGGGAGTTTCTTGCCTTTTGGGAAGTCTGAGGTCTTCTGCCAGCGTTCAGTAGGTGTTCTGTAGGAGTTGTTCCACGTGTAGATGTACTTCTGATGTATTTGTGAGGAGGAAGGCGATCTCCATGTCTCACTCCTCTGCCATCTTGGAGGTCTCCCCCTATTGTCTTTAATCTTATGGATAGAGACACACACCAGAAATAATCCCCAGCTCTTTCGATCTTTGTCATGAAGCACCCAGTTGTCCATTCCTTGTGGGGATCCTCACCTTTTCTTCTTTTCTGGACAACAGCTGATTGTTTCCTGCAGCTTCAAACCTCAGGAAGCTCTTTTATGAGGTTGTGGAGCTGAAATGCACTTTCTGGGAGTCTGTAAGACTGCAGCCTATACCAGAGGAGCTGGTCTTCCAACAGGACCTCTAAAAACATGCATCATTAGAATCACCACAGGAAGTTAGTGTACCTGGTATGCTGTAGCTGTGACCTTTCATGCCAGCCACTCAGTCTCTGAACCACCACTGACCAACAGTGATCTGCAGGCATCTCTCAGGGGTTCTGACAGCTGCTAGAGGTATAGAGTCTGCCTGGGGGATGATACAGACCTCATCCCAGGGAGGAGCTTTCCAACAATCTGTAGAGCTGTCTCCAGTAATTTGGGAAACAGCCCCTTCATTCCAGGGTTGCCATGAACAGGAGCCTCTTAGTCTTAGAACAAATACTTGTGATATGGAACAACAAGGGACTTCCTTGCCACAAAGAACATACGTCTTCTCAGAGCATCACTTTCAGGCCATGGGAATCTCCCTGCCTTCCCCAACCCAATTGCTTAAAATAAACTGTTATATTGGATAAACTAGAATTTTTCTGTTTGCTCCATGGGAAGACTTTTCCTTATTTCTCCTTGAAGAAGCTGCATGGAAGTTCCCAAATGCCCTGGAAGAGCCCTCTTCCATTTCAGTATGGCAGAGAGGGTGCTTCTGTGAGACCCTGATGAGGTTACAAATTTTAAAGTTGGACACAACCTAATTAATAAACAATGAGGCAATGGTTTTATGTTGTGGATAAATATTAAGTAGTATAATATTGTATCAACAAAACAGAACAGAAAATCATAGCGCACATTCTTGAGTTTCTAAGAAGCTTGGAAGAAAACAATAAAAATGTATTCAGCACTTAACTATGTGCCAGGAATGATACTAAATCCTTTCTACACATTATCTCATTTAGTACTTGAAACAAAGCCTATGGGAAATGTGCTATTATTATCTTTATTCTACAGATTAGGAAGCTAAGGCTTAAAGAGATTAAGCAATTTGCACAGAATTATTGTATTAGTTAGCTTCTGTGAATGAAATAAAGTGTTTTAAAACAGCAAACATTTACTATTTGCCATAATTCTGTGGCTTGACTGCAATTCTTCTGGACTCAGTAACCTGGCCAGGGCTGAATGGTCAAGGATGGCCTCTCTCCCATCTCTGGGCCTTCACTGGGACAATGGGACAGCTGGGCCTCGCCCCATGTGGTTACTTATCCTCCAGGAAGCTAACCCAGGCTTGTTCACACGGTGGTGGAGGAGTTCCCAGTCACAAGAGTGGCCAAAACCAAATACCCAAGCATTTTTCGAGTTTCTGCTGGTATCATGTTTGCTAACATCCCACTGGTTAAATGAAATAAGCCATGTTGGGCCAACGGGTGGGGAAATAGATTCCACTTCTTGACTGTAAGAGTGGCATAGTCACATTGCAAGGGGACTTGCATACAGGAATGGGAAAAATTTGTGGCCGTTTGCAATCTATCCTAGTCACAAATTCAGTAAGTGGCCAGAAAGGTATTAGAATCTAGGTATCTCATTGCAGAGTCACACTACACTACTGAAACATGTGATGATGATCTTCTTTGGATATCTTGATGCTTTGGGATTTTTTTTTTTCAGTTTTACATAATGAATGTGAATTACTCTGAGAATTAATGTAACTTAAAAAACCTGTTATGAATGCATTTAGATAATCTAGGCACTTTGAATAAAAGACTAATATCACAGGCACCTCACCTTAACATTTTGTAGCACGTCTCCTGGTTTTCCAACCTCTGAGGTGTCCACAGAGTTGACTACAGACTCTTAGAAGTTACTATAAATTATGACATAGTACCTTACGTGAACTCTGTCAGAAACAGCAGAGAAGCAGCTCTTTGATTCCCACCAAAGTTTCTCATGTGAGCCAAACCCATGTCATCTGAACTGCTTTCTACCATAACTATCCTAGCACCACAGGAATGCCAAGAAATAGCCAAAGAACCTGAAAGGTTGCAACTAACAGCCTTCTGTCTCCACTAAGCTCTGGGAGGCTGGGTTTAGAAACAGTTTTATGCTGATTCTTCAAGTTGTGTGCAGTTAAAGTGTTTTATAAACAAAAGTGGTGGATTCATACATTTATTCATTCCTTCTTCAGATTTTTTTTTTTTTTTTGCAGTACTCTGGCCTCTCACTGTTGGGGCCTCTCCCGTTGCGGAGCACAGGCTCCGGACGCGCAGGCTCAGTGGCCATGGCTCACGGGCCCAGCCGCTCCGTGGCATGTGGGATCCTCCCAGACCGGGACACGAACCCGTGTCCCCTGCATCAGCAGGCGGACTCCCAACCACTGTGCCACCAGGGAAGCCCCCTGCTTCATATTTTTATTGAGTGCCCACCATGTGCTGGCACTTGGCTGGGAGCTGGGGATGCAGGGGCGAATAAGACAGACAGAATTTCTGACCTCAGAGAGCTTCCATTTGAATGAGGGAAATAGTTAACAAGTCAACAGATAATAGACAAGACAACTGCACAGCTGAATGCAATGAGGTGGAGGGCCACTAAGGCAGCCACTGTGGACTGAGCGGTCAGGGAGCGCCTCTCTGAAGACAGCACTAGAGCAAGAACCTGAAAGATGAGAATGAGCTGGTCCCATGAAGTACTGGGGATGGGACATTTCAGGGAGAGGGAAAAGCAAATGCAAGGGCCTGGAAGCAGGTAAGGGCTTGTTTGTGTTTTGGAGAAACAGAAAGGAGGAATTGTGCTTCCCTCTTCTCCCTTCTCCACCACGTCTCCGCCTCAGTTGGTGCAATGGCCATGTAAGAAAACGTAGGACCAAATCAAGCAAAGTTAATCAAAATGTGGCAGACAAAGCTATCACTTTTTTGTAGTGAGAAATGCAACTTACTATTCAAAATAGTATTTCTTCACATCTTTGACCACTTGTGCCATCAACATCAGTATTCATGAGAAGGGTGATCATTTCTTGATTAAAAATCTAATACCTAAATGTGGTTCTAATATATTAGTGAATGTCTATGGGAGCCATTTTCCATTAACTGGTACTGAATAAATCTGTATGTGATTATCACTCAGTAATTATCTACAATGAAATCATGTGCTATGAATGCTTAAATTTGAAGCTGAGTAAAAAGCATAAAAATTATAGGTTTTTTTTGGTCTTACAAAGCATTAGGATCACTTTACAGAAATTTTCTTAATATAAACATTTTTTTTCCAAAGTATATTTTTGTTGTCTTCCTGCTTCCATAATTATTCTGTACTTTGTTAGTGAAAGGAATGTCTGCCTTATCACTTCTTTTAAACATCTATGTTATTTTACTTTATTTTTGGCATACAAAATGCCCTTGATCCCACAAACATTTATTGAGCATCACTCTGTGCCCAGCCCTGGGCTAGGTGTTGGGAATACCAAGACAAACAGGACAAAATGTTTATCCTCTTGGACATATCATTTTGTGCCTCTCAGGGCAAGCCTTCTACTTACAAAGAGACAGTTTAACATTTGCTACTCCCTAAAACCCTTCAGTATTACAGAAGTAGCTCCTACAGCAGTTTATCCCCAACCTTACATGGTACACAGAGAAGTATGATTTTACCACCTAGTCTCAGAGACAAAAAATAAAAAGTAAAATGCAAACAAACTCCTGCCGAAACAAAAATTTCTCTCAAACCCAGTCTGCAAAGTGATAGGCCCTGACATGGATGCTGGCGGCCAGCACAACAGAAGTCAAGGGTTATTTCAGATGCATGGGAGGGACCAAATGCAGATGGCTCTGCCCACTCCGTACATATACTAAGCACTCATACTGTGTGTGTGTGTGTGTGTGTGTGTGTGTGTGTGTGTAATGGATTAGACAGCTCTACTGAAAAGAAGTTGCAGGTGTTGACTAGAGCATTAGAGTTTAATGCTCTCAGCCTTAAAGGCATGGTCTGCAACCTAATTTCTGGAACTCTCACATCTCAAGAGATGCAAAAACTAGGCTGCTGAGAGGACTGAACTGCATGACCCATCCCACTTGGGCCCCTGTGGTCAGAAGCTGATCAAGAGCTTCATTATCTATTGGCAGGTATGGCTGACAGAGGAGCACCCGTTAGCTAGGTTAGCTGGCAGGAGGCTGGGATCTTTGACTCTGGCTTTGTGTGTGTGTGTGTGTGTGTGTGTGTGTGTGTGTGTGTGTGTGTGTGTGTTGCTCAATAAAAGTTCTACCTCTGCTAGGCCTGCTAACAAGAATATATATAAAAAAAAGCAGGCTGAGGAAAATTGCATGTTTGAATGAAGTATACTGAATAATACTTCTTTGTCTTAAAGATGTTGGGCTATTGCTGTTCATTTTTGCTTGAGGAAATTTCTTGTTTTAGAGGGTTCAGTGTTGAGAGGCAGCATGAGAAAATCCAGAATGTGCAATTAAGTAACTCACAAAGCCAGTCAGCAAGAGACAAAATAAACTCGTTTCAAAAGCGTTTTTTACTCAACAGTAAAGTTGGGCCAAACTTTATTATTACCATCAAATGCTCAGTGGTTGCTAGATGGGTAATTTCTATAATTATAGTCCGAAACGGGAAACCTCTCATTGTGGAAGAATCATGAAATCATGGTGAAAGAAAACTGTAGATATTGTATAGTGAGAGGTGGGATAGTTCTTGATAAAACCTAAAAAAAACTTTAAGGTTATGAACCTTAAAATATTACATTGAGTGAAAGAAGCTGGCACAAAGAAGTACAGTCATCCCTTGATATCTGAGGGGGGATTGGGTCCAAGACCAGCCCTGGGTACCAAAATCCTGGTACCAAAACCCTGGATTTTCAAAGTCTCATAGTTGGTCCTCCATCCACAGATTCCACATCTGCAGATTCAGTCAACCACAGATCATAAAAATAGTACTGTACATTATCTGTGGTTCATTGAATCAGCCAATGTACAACCTGTGGATACCAGGTGACTGTACATACTATACGATTTCAGTTATATGAAGCTCAAGAACAGACAAAATTTATCACTGTTGATAAAAATCAAAGAACTGACTAGAAATGGACACGATGGAACTTTCTGGGATGATGGAAATGCTCTATATCTTGTTCTGGGTGGTGGTTACACGTTAGATCCATGCATTTTAATGTCTATAAATTATGCCTCAGTTCAAAATGAATAAAACTGAACACTTCAGATTTATGTACTTTAATGTATGTAAGTTATACCTCAATTAAAAAATGAATAAAATTATACACACACAAAGATATCTGTTAAATGGTCTCAAACGTTTTTTTCCTGAATTGATCCTCATGCAAACATATTGATCACTTCTGTTTTTTTGGGTTTTTTTAAATTTTATTTATTTTTGGCTGTGTTGGGTCTTCGTTGCTGCTTGTGGACTTTTCTCTAGTTGCTGTTGTCTTCGTTGTGGTGCTCGGGCCTCTCATTGCGGTGGTCTCTCCTGTAGTGGAGCACGGGCTCTAGGCACGTGGACTTCAGCAGTTGTGGTACACAGGCCTAGTCGCTCCGCGGCATGTGGGATCCTCCCGGACCAGGGCTCGAACCCATGTCCTCTGCATTAGCAGGCGGACTCTCAACCACTGTGCCACCAGGGAAGCCCGATCACTTCTGTTTTAAATAGTTCTTTCTTTTACCTGTTTGCCAAATGACAATTTTATTAAATAAGGATTAAACCTGCATAGCCTCACAGATTTTTCTAATTGTAACTAGTATTGGTGAACTGTGGTTTACATTCTAGGTCCTATTGACTGTTCCTTGTTTAGACAAGATACATTTTAAAACTCTCTAAGGGTTAGTTATTTCTTCTGTACAATAAAGATGTTTAAACTTTCCTGAAGACTGTGTAGAAGCAAAAAGATAAGGTACATTATAGTCCTGCTAGTTCAAATGTCATTTCAGATTGTTGGCCTCAGCATCTCTCAAAATTTCAGGCCCCACCCTGGACCTACTAAATCAGAATCTTTGTTTTAGCAGAATGCCAAGGTAATTTGTATGCATACGAAAGTTTTAGAGGCACTGTCTTAAAATACATCATAAATTATAACATGAGATACAGTATTAGAAATTGTCATTAATACACTTTCTACGGTGGAAGCATGGCTCAGTCAGTGTTTAGCATGTACGTTTCTCCTGTTTTTGCCAGTCTGTTGGGCTGAAATCACTCTGCCGCCATTGTGGGTAACATCTTTGTGAACCGCGGCCGCCACGAGTTGCTGGTGGAGGCACCTTATAAGTCAGTGTAGGATGCTCTCCTAGGACCGGCCAACGAACTACATTTCCGGCTTCCCAGTATACGATTTCGTGTGGAATCAGTGTGGCCTAAGAGCTATGGGAACGTATACATGCTGTCAGAACACTGACAATTCCTTCAAACTCCAAAAGCAATGAGAGATTTCCACCCTGGAACTTGATTTTCTTCCCCACAAATCTGTTTCTAGCCAAGCTCAGTAAAAGGTGCTGCCCTCCACGCCATCAGTGAAGCCAGCGAGCTTCAGGTCCTCTGACGCCCACCTCTACCCAGTCCATCAGCACGTCCCATCAAGCCCGTCTCCAAATTTCCCTTCTGTCTTCCTGGCTCCCTCCATTTTCACCACCACCACCACCACCACCATCTCTTACTTGAACTACTGCCTCCTAGTGGCTCTCCACTTCCACTGCCTACCCTTTCACCATTCAGCACAGCTCAGAGAAAACGTCACATCACTCTCCAGGCGAAACCCTCCCACGTGTTCCTGTTATGTGTAGACTAAGTGTCATACCTCACACGTGCTCCTGGAAGACCCACAAGGTCTTGCCAGAATTGGTTCCCGTGTGTCTCAGCAGGTGCCGCTGCTCCTCTTGTTGCTCACTCAGCGTCAGCTTCTTCCACCTCAGGTCCTCAGGTTAGCTTGCCCCGTGCCAGTGTACCTTGCACGTGCTTCTCCCTTGCTGAGATCGGTCTCCTTTGAATTCATAGCTCATTTTGGTCCTTCTCATGTCGGTTAATCCCCTACTTCTGTGAGTGCTTTACCTAAAGTAGCCCCCTCTGTCAGCCTGTGTCTCAGCCCTTTGTTTCTTTCCTGCACGGCGCTTTACACAAGTCGTAGCCATTCTGCATATTCGTCTGGTTTTGTTTTATCTCCCCCTTGGGAATAGTAGGGCTCATGTCTATATCGTCCCCTACACTATTGTGTCCCCTGGTGTCCCTCAGTGCCAGGCACCTGGCAGGTGCTTAATAGATACTGGTTATGACTAACTGACTGACTGCCTGAATGAATAAATGAATGAATGAATGAGTGAATGGATTCATGACCTTATCGCTAAATGGCTGCTTAATTATGTGATGTTGTCTGGAACTTATCTCCAAACAAAGTAAAAAAAAAATGCCCACCTCTTAATTCTAAGCTCATCCACACCAGCTTGCTGAATGCATTGTTAAAATTCTCAAAAAGCACTTAAAAAAAAAAGAAAGAGAAGCAGAATTCATTTTTGCAGAGCTTTTTTGCTTTGTATCCCTGATCCTCCCATGACCTCATCTTGCTTTCGGAAGGGGCGGTTCCCTTGCAGTAGTTTCATCAATCTTTGGTCCCTGGCCCCCTGCTGTTGGTGACCTCAGGAAAAGCAAGCACAACATCACCTTTAATTAGCAGGAGAGGAGCCTGCCTGATATACACAGCACCTTAGAAACAAGAAACAGAAAAATGTAAGGCAGGACCAGGTTCATGGGAAGGAACTAGGAAATGAAAAAGAATAATTATCCTGTTTTAACATAATGTTGTTAATCTCTATTGCCCATTATCATCTAGAGTGTCTCGCCTATTGAAGTATGTGAGCTGTGGAGCTCCTCTTTGCTTCAGCAGTGTAGCTAATGTTAGGGACTGGCTCCCCATCCATCATAATAATTAGTATGTCATAATTTTCTGCCCTTCTTGACTCTGCAGTAAAGAGATAGAAGAGGCATTTAAAGTTACTCAGGAATTGTTCACTAAATCTCCTCCCTGTTCTTTATGGGGATGGGTAGCTGTATTTCTGCCCTATTTATTTTATGTTTGGCCTGTGATAATGAAGTATATTTCATCTGGAAGCATATAGCTTTAATTTTCATGTTCTACTTGGAAACATCTCACGGTGTCATTTTGTTTTAGCTGTACGGTATATAAAGAGAGCCCACGCTTCTTTCTGAACTCACCCATCACCCACCAGAGTTAATTCTAGTTTCAAAACCAACATTATGATTTTATGAGCTGACTACATAATAACACGTACTGGTTCTACAGTCCTTTAGAGTCTACAGAGTGCTCTCCTTGTTTTATCCCTTAATTCTCGCAACTGCCCGGGGATGTAGAAAAGGCAGGGATTATCCACATGCTCCTTTTTACAGAATGAGGAGCAGAAAGGTCAACTGACTTGCCTAAGAGCCAGGACTCGAATCCAGGTTCTCTAATTATAAATTATGGGTCTTCTCTATTACTCTGGCAATATCTCCTGCTGCTCCGGAGTATGCTTCTGCTGAAATGGAGAAGGAAATGTTCATTTATGCTTTCTTTCCCTCAGCATTGTGAACAGGATAAGCTTTCCCTCTTCTGGTAGATAAAGGGAAAGGATGTTTGTATAAAAATGTAGAGCTGGGCTTCCCTGGTGGCGCAGTGGTTGAGAGTCCACCTGCCGATGCAGGGGACACGGGTTCGTGCCCCGGTCCGGGAAGATCCCACACGCCACGGAGCGGCTGGGCCCGTGAGCCATGGCTGCTGAGCCTGCGCGTCCGGAGCCTGTGCTCCGCAATGGGAGAGGCCACAACAGTGAGAGGCCCGCGTACTGAGAAAAAAAAAAAAATTGTAGAGCTTAAAAGGGATTTTTGGCCTAGGGCAGGGGTTCTCAAAGTGTGGTCTCCAGACCAGCAGCCTCAGCAGCTCCAGGAATCTTGTTAAAAGTGTATATTTTCAATCCCCATCCTAGACCTACTGGTCAGAAACTCTGGGGTGAGGCTCAGCAGTCTGCTGAAAGAAGCCCTCCAGGTGATGCTGATAGAGGCTAAAGTTTGAGAACTGCAGTCTAGGGAAAAGATGGGGAAACACAGGAAGGATAGAGAAGAGAGAAATGGCATCGTGTCCTATGGGGAGGAAAACCCTCTTAGGTTCAATATCAGGGCCATGTAAATTCAACTGACAAAAGTAGATGAACAGGATAAAATTTATATAATTTGTATTTGATGTTAACATTTTGTGTGTATATGTAAGGGTCTCATAGAAAAAGACATGAAAACCCAAAGAAACAGTTGGGCCTAAGAGCTTATATACTATTTTAACAAAGAGCCATAAATTTGTGGAGAGGTGATAAGACGAAGGAAAAGAGTTTGGGCTTCTAAGGACAGTAAGTTGTGGGAAAGTAAATATATGGGAGAAACTAATGGAAGGTAAGATTTCAGTAATATTTGTTTATGCAGAATCAAGTAAATGCTGCCTCCAGTAATAAAAGTTGTCTCCTCTTCCTGGTGTGGGAGAGGGGAGTGGATTCACCTTCACCAAAGGACATTTATACCCTGCTTTTAGACAGAAAGGGGGAGGGCAGAGAGCTTTTCTTGCATCTGCTGTTTCTCAATCACTTTCAGTTCAAAATAACTCTTATGCCAAAGTGGCATATCTGGGGATGGCATATTCTGACCCCGTTCCATACCAAGGCCACAGAGTCTAGAGCCAGACTGCTGGGTTTATATTGCGGTCTTGCTTCATTCATAAAGTATTTACTGAACATTTACTATGTGCCAGGCACTGTGCAGAAGCTTGGGATATAGCAGGGGAAAAAAACCAAAGATCTCTGTCCTCATGGACCAGACGTTCTGCCTTACTCCAGTTGACTGAGTGCTCTAAGGCACAAAGTAGTTCCCCTCTCTGTCCCCTGATTCCTGGCCTGTAAAGGGAGAATACCAATTGTGCCTAACTCACAGGGGCTTTGTAAGGATGACACATGAGGCACCCAGTGCCCAGCACACACTTAGAACACTGTATGTGCTCGCCTCCTCCTTGATGAGCACAATCTCAGTTGCTCAGTGCTATCAACAAGCTGGCAGTCACACTTCTTGCCAGCTGTCCCATACTATGATCACAAATCCTAAAGAAATATGCCATTTCCTAGAGGTACCAGACTGACACGGATATCACAAAGATGCTTAAAGTGGATGCTCAAAATATTCAACTTATAAATTTCCCCACAATAGATTTCACAAAGAGGTGATAGGTGCCTCTTTGTGAGACAGTCAGATTTTGTCATAATTTCTAGTATCACTATGGCAGTATTGGCCCAAATCCTCTGGGAATAAATGTGTTCCTGACACTGCTTCTGAGTCCTCTAACCTGACATTAGTACAGGGCTCAAAGATGAGGAACTTACAGGATGATTTCAAGCAGCACAGGGATTAATTCAAGATGACCTAGATTTAAAGGTCTGGCTGCTCCAGGAGGGCAGAGATGGAGTGAAGAGATGAGCCTTCCTTGGGTTAACTTCAGGTCTGCTCTTCCCCAAATAGAAAATGGTTTGTGCTGTATCCAAAGCCTGGCTCAAATCTCAGCTCCTCTAAGACATGCTCGCATGTTGTATCAGCCTGTGTGAAATTCTCCTGACAGGGGTTTGGTGCCCCTCCCCACCCCCTTTAGCCTTCCCCCCGCAAAGGAGCAGACAAACACAGCTAGCTAGCTATGGGGGAAACAAAGTACTGCATCGCTGTATTTAATGCAGTTCCTTGAAAATCCCTCCCCCCTCAGGACAAGACTGCAGTGAAAGCTGTATTGAAAAGACAGTATAGGCAAAAATCTAATTAGACCACCTATGCCCACTTCCCCAGATAGAAGTATTGAGAATGGTTTTTATTGTGTGGCATGTTTATTGCACGGTATGTTTGTTGGATACGTTGAAGAGAGAGCCAGACAGACACAGAGAGTGAGTGGGTATTTGGACCTCAGAGCAAGAGAGAACAAGAAGGGAGGAAGAAAGGGAGAGAGAGATGAGGAAGGAAAGAAGGTAGAAAGGGAAGGAGGAAGGGAAGACTGGGGGGAAGGAAGGAGAATAGGAAAGGAGGGATGGAAGGAGGGAAAAAGGAAGGAAAAGAGCAAGAAAGAGAAGGAGGAAGGGAAGTATAAAGGAGAGGAAGGAGGCAGGAAGGAAGGGAGGCAGGGGAGATGACCTGGACCTGCAGAGCCAACTCCAAGTCCACATACCCAACCTGCTGCCTGGTGGAGAAGGGAAGACAGACCTCCCCAACCCACTCTCTGTCAGTGGGCATGGCTGGCCCCACCTGCTTCTGTGTAGAGCAGGAGGTGGCAGAAGGGTGCATCTTGTGTGAGGACCCCTTTGATTCAGTGTTCCTACCACTTCTGTAATGCGGCCTGATGATTGAAGGTCCTCTCCCCATCCTCTGTCCTCTCCTCCCCATGGGACCTTTGCCTCTACCATGGGGACTCAGCCATGTGGACCTTGTGATCCACATACACCTGCACACCTGTATCTTCTCCTAGACTTTGGGATCTTGGATGCTAGGGGCCACCTCTTAGGCACCATTTTATTTCCTGCAATGCCTAGTGCTTTACACTTAGTAGGGATCATGATGTTTATTTAATGTAGTGAAATTGTTTACTGGGCCCTGTCCTATGTCTCGGAGAAATATAGACCAACTGGGGTACAGTTTTTCTAGTGTACTCTAGTGATTATAAGGGACAAAACAATTCTTCCTTTTAATCCTTTCTTAATGATGAAACATTACTGAGCTAAAATTTAGTGGAACATTTTATGTTGTTTTGTTTTTTCTCCTCCTGCCAGCACTGCCCCATTCCAACAAGAATAAAGCTCTGAAGGAACCCCTTGTATTTCAGATCTAAATTTAAAGAAGTCTGAGTCAATTGCTCAGTTAATTAAATTTGCAGTAGTCTCTTAAGAGATACTTATGGACTTATCTCACACTTTTCCATTTTCCTTTTCTTCCAGTTGAGAAGTAGCAAATATGAAGTGACAACCACGTTACTGTACATGGAGTTATTTACAGGCCAAGATGATTGGTTTCCTGATAATCATTTCATAAGGTAATTTTCTTGGGATGCAGACACTGGCCCCTTTGGTTTATCCTGTCCACGTGTTGCATTGTGTGTTGCCTCAGTCTCACAAGACACCCCAGGTAGAACCACGGCTCGTTTGAGTTTGGCAGATACACTTATTGAAATTTGGAGTTCCCTTTGTGGCTTGTGGCTAAAAGCCAAAGATTTGGACATGTGGCTTACCACTCAAACATCTTAAAAGTAGAAACCACAGCATAAGATGAGGCCATCAAAATTTCCATTGCCTGAAAACCAAAGGGTATATAGACTCCCAGTTCCAGGACAAGCTTTTATTCAGCTGTGAAATATTCAAGCCAATTTCTCCAATAATGATACTGAACAGTATGTAGCATTTAAAAAATCACAGCCTATTCTTCACATCCACAGTTTCTAGTATCTCTGTGAGTGTGGCACAGGAGCTTTGATAAAATCTTTCTTGCTTTCTCCTATAGAACCCTCACAATACCTTATGAGACCGGTTGTCCTTATCTCCATGTTATAAATGTAGAAACTGAGGTTTAGGAAGAGTAAATGCTGTCCCCCAGGTCATACAGCTGGCAAATGGCAGGGCCTAGTTTCAAATCTAGATCCTGCAGTTACTCAAGCCATAGTATTTCTACTACCCTGTTTTTATTGTATAAACAAAGAGAATCTGAGATGACACGACAGTGTTGGACATAATAGATAATGAAAAGCAGTGCATAAGCCACAAATCAGAGTTTGACATTGAGACATGTAAACCAGTAGATTTTCAGACTCAGCTTCTTTTAAAGACATTTAATATGGATTTCAAACATCCAAGAAAAATTTAGAGAACAAAGAGAGCCCTTGCCCTACTATGTATCAAAACATATTATAGAACTATAGCAATTGGAAGAGTGTGGCATTGACAAATGGATCAAGACAGAGAGCCTGGAAATGTACTCATAAATAAATGGAAACTTTGCATATGAGAAAGTTGGCATTTGAAACAAATGGGCAAGAGATGAACTGATCATTCAACAAGTGGTATGGGGATACTGACTGACAAAAAAATGTTTCTATCTCATGTTATTTGCAGAAATGCTGGCTTAAAAGTCTAAAAATTTTTCTAAATGATGTAGTAGAAATCACACTGTCACCCAGGGCATTCCCATGAGTACTTGAGTTTAAGTTGTAAAATCGAGAATGTGTTTGCCCATAGATTGACTTTTCATACACAACCATATTAAGACCCTGTGATTTGTATCTGAGTGGGTGCTGCCAACTGCACATGTAATACCCTGTTACTGGCATATCATCCATTTGCTACCTGGCATATCATCCATTTGCTACCTGCCCCCTTTGGTAACCAGAGACTTGTACTTTGGTGATAGCTGGCTGGATTTGGGGTACAAGACTTTGCTGTGGAAGAAAGCAAAGCTAAGTTCCCCTGACTCCCCACCCATACCACCCAAGATGAGGATAGATGGCCCTACTATGTGTTCCCATGGCAACTGGTATTTCTTATGTCAGTTGTTATTGCTGTCGACTGTTCTGTGTCTCCTGCTGGACGGTAACTTTCAAAGATTAAGGGTCCTGTCTGCTTTGCTCGCCTCTGGTTTATCCCAATGTCTGGCCCATCCAGATGCTCAACGATGCTGGTGAAATGTATAAATAAGCACACTGTTGGCCCCATGAATAGGGATAACAGAAGTTGGTAGGGAAAAACGTAAAGGTGTGTAATAACAAGATCGGCAGGCTTTTATGAGCATTCTGGGCCAAATGGGAGATGTGTGTGTCTGTGGTTTCTGAGAGGGTCCAGACAAATTAGGAGAAAGCATGGGAATGTACCATCCCAGGTCAGGATGGTGGCCCGTACATATGTGGAAAGCAACATCACACAATAGCTACCCCATTCAGAATCCTTACATCATGCCAGGCACTGTGTTGAGCACTTTATGTGCATTATTCCATTTACTTTCCATAGCAGCTTTAAGGGATGGTTGATATCATTATCATAACTTTCCACATGAGCAAATTGAGTTTCAGAAAGGGTAAATAACGTTCACAAGTTCACTCAGCTAGTAAGTGGCAGACTCAAAGTCAAGTTTGACGCCTAACTGCATCCCAGCAGAGTGAACTGAGTCTAATGAAAGGGATGCTATTTAGGAATAATAATAATATTTTGCATCCCCAGCTCAACATACTGGCTTTTCAGCCTTCTCCTACCCACTTCATTAAGACAGCCAACGAGAGCAACTCAAAGAAAAACAACCCTAACAAAGCAAACCCAGCCCTTGGAGACCTTAGACCTCCCAGTGAGTGAGAAGTGATTTCTGCTACTCTTGTCTCAGAGCCCTACCTGGTGGTCAGTACTTCAGGTTGCAAAGGGATGCCCCTAAGGCAGATGATGTTCTCTCCAGCTCCCCAGTATCTGCACTGCATCTCACACCAGCATGCACTTTACACAAGAGCTCAAAAGTCGTAAGCTCTGGACACCTACAAAGAGCTCACTTGGTTCAGGTGAAATGCTTAAGCAGCCTGCAGCTACCTGCTCAGTCTTTTGCACTGGACCACACTTTAGTCTTATCAACTGAAAATTAGTAGTGGCTGTTAACCAACTGGATCATTGCAATTGATGGTCTACAATTTTAATTCACTCTGACTGATTGCCTTATTCTACAGGAAGTTAGTAGTATTAACCTGAGCAATACTTACTTGGCTTCAGCTAAATGTATATATGTTTCCTAACTGAATTATAGGGACCGGTCTTAATATTCTTTAGTTTCTTTTCCATGTTAGGATATAGTTGAAAGTTTGCAAAAAATACCAAAACTGAAAAAAGTGGAACAATTTCCTTTGTTTAAGTTGTCCATTTCCACCATTACTTATGATGAATAAACGAAAGACAAAAGGCAAAAATTTCCCAACCCTTTTAGTAAATGTTATGATTTCAATAATGATTCTAAGATAAAAGATTCAAGTTCCTAATTAGAGAAAGTGATAGAAAATCAATCAGCTGCATAAGAGAATGAAAATATACTACTTAAATTAGCTTTGTGTGGCCTGTGGGTATATTAATCCTGGAAAACCAAAACTAATGAGACTAATTTTAAGAGAGAATACTACTTACGCAGGTGTTTCTAACTCACACAAATGGTTTTATGTAGAAATAAAATGTACACGTGGTCACTAAATCCCAAAAATGACCACTCTGGAAGGAAAATAAAATTGGTATAATAGATGCATTTGTTTATATGACCTACACTCAAATAAGATAGCATTGACCTACTAAATACAAAAATAGTGATGTTAATTCCATTGTATGGTATTTTGGCACAGTCCATCTCTTATAGAAACATGTAGTTCAGTTCCCTCAAGATAAAGCTGGTTGCCGCTCCATGACCCCTCTTCAGAGGCCAGGTTCTTCATCAAGGAATTTTGGGGGCAGAAGGGGCAGGGCCTCTCTCTTGTTCAAGAGCAAGTCTTGGGACTTCCCTGGTGGTCCAGTGGTTAAGAATCCATCTTGCAATGCAGGGGACACCAGTTCAATCCCTGGTCGGGGAACTAAGCTCCCACATGCCGCGGGGCAACTGAGCTCCCACATGCCACGGGGCAACTTAGCCCACACACCACAACTAGAGAGCCCACGAGCTGCAACTTCAGAGCCCATGCGCCCTGGAGCCCGCACACCACAACTAGACAGAGAAGCCCGTGCACTGCAACGAAAGATCCTGTGTGCTGCAACTAAGACCCAAAGCAGCCAAAAATATAAATAAATATTAAAAAAAAAAAAGAACCAGTCTCGCTTGGGTAAAAAGCAGGTTTTCCTTGAAAAGGAAAACCTGTCTAGACTGTAAAGGGAAAGATTGGGAAAACAGAACATTTTTATTATGATAGTTACAATTGATATTTCAATAGATATGTGTGTATTTATTATAATGTGCGATAGGAAAAATATAATTAGTGTACCCATGGTATTATATAATAGGTATTATTGTGAAGGATAAGGCTAAAAGAAATTAGTTGATTTGGTTGAAGTATAGAAAAAGTAATAGTATGGGGATACATGGACATGATAAGAATTATGAAGATGGGAAATAAATTACTGAGATTTGGAAAATATTGAGGTCCAGAGGAAAGGATGGGTTCGTCTTGCTCTAGGTCAAACAGCAAGTGAGAAGCAGTGCTAGGATTGTTTATTCATGTCTTCCAACCCCCAGGATCTTCCTGGTCTTTCGACTACTGTGGGGACTTCTTCCTTCTTTGACTGGTCGTATCCCCACTTCAGGTTTTTCTTCACCATGAAGAAAGTGTGAAGCTTTCTCATGTATGTCAATTGAAGAGTTTAACCTAGACAGTGAAGTGTTAAGATCTTCAACAGTGCATTTCAAATGTAGGTCTTGAACATGTTACTATGGATAGCTCCCGGAACAGCTGCTTTGAGCAATGAGCTCAAGCCGAGAGTGGGGACCTTTTCCTGGCCATCTGCGAAACCTCAGAAGTTAGCCACAGCTAAAAAGAGGTAGCAGCATCCAAGCCACCGCAGCCCATGGCCTGCCTCCCAGTCTGTAGCCTCCTTCCCTCACATGCCAGACCAGAATCATCACCCTTCCCAATTCCCATCCACTTAAAAAGCGATGAGGAAGACTAAAAATAGGAAAGTTTGGATAAAAGAAGTCCCTGTCTGCAGGACTGTAGTCTAATCCCTATCTACCATTCACTTGGCATTGTGCCTACATAATTTCTGAACCTCAGACTACTGTTAAATAAGCATCCTTATCCCCATTTTGCAAATGAGGTAACAGAAGTTCAAGGTAAATTAACTTGCCCAAATGGAAAAGTTAGGTCTTAATTCCAGGCCTATCTGACTGGAAAGTAACAAGATGCATATTCAATATTATTTTATACATGGAAAAAGAAGAGACATATGAAATTATATTGAATAATACAAGAACATGAAATTTACTATTAGATTAGATAGTAGAACCTTGTAGGGCTAAAAGAATTCAAAGTAGGACAAATCATTGTTTTATTCATTTATCTTTCTGAACTCATTTTGGATCCCTCACTACGTACCAAGCACTTGGTATTGATTTGAAGTAGAGGTCAGCCATCTGTAGCCCTTGGGTGAAATCTGGCCCACTGCTTGTTTTTGTAAATAAAGTTTTATTGGAACACAGCCACAGCAATTTGTCCAGGTACTTCCCATGGCTGCTTTTGTGCTACAGTAGCAGAGGTGAATATTTGTGACAGAGTCCTTTGGGCTTGCAATACCTGAAATATTTATTATCTGACCCTTAACAGAAAAAGCTTGCTGACCTTTGGTTTAAGAGTTCTAGAAAGTTACATATAAGAGGTGCAACTTGATTAAGAAAGGAAGATTAGAAGTGAGTACAGGAGAAGAGGTCACAAACTCTGAACTCTAATTTGTCCCCACTGCTTAGTTTTCATTTGACCTACAGAAAATAGCAGGGCCTTCGAGCCTCATGTTTCTAATTTGTAAAATGGAGAATACCACCCGGTCAAACTGCCTCACACGTTTCAGTGGTTAGATGGCACAATAAGTGACAAATAACAATAACTATATGTTATCGCACATCCATTGACTAAGTGTTTTTCCTAAGCAATTTACATGCAATAGCTTATTTAAACCTCAGTGTAACTCGGTGAAAGGGTTGCTTGATATAAAGGAGTTACTTGTTAGAAACTGTTGCTGTGCTTTTTTCTTCTGTCTTTCTGGGAATCTGATCTTTGCTCTCATTGGCCCCAGGCTGGCATCTTCTTGGGGTGGAGTGTGGGAATGGAGAGGAAGATTAGGATTTGTCAAGGAAAAAAATCAGAGACAAAAAAGAAGATAATCCTTAGATTCTGAGATACAAGGGCAAAATAGACAGCAAGGCAACTTGCAAGTTGGATAATTTCCTTGCAATAATATTTAAAATTTTTATGGCTTCTTTTGGAGTATTGAGGTTGGGGGTAAGCATGGAGGATCCAGTTTATAGTGTTGTCGCATGCTGCAGAGCAGGTATAACCTGCTACTCAGGTAGCAGTAGGGTATGAGGATGTAGGGGTAGTAAAAGGCCAATAGCCCATCCCTTTTCTTGCCTGGTAAATTGTAGAAAGATAAAGGGGTAAATAAAGAAAAAGAGCAACAGAAAGAGGATGTTATAAATTTCCTCACTCTTGGCTTCAGGGAGGGAAGAAGGCAGTTATGTCACATAAATAAGGCCTTAACTGATGGAAGTGGGGGTACTGTCCATGCCACTGAGGCATTTGGACAAGGATGTTATCTTGGATGGATCCAGAGTTCATCTGGGTATGTTGTACCCAGTGCCCCAAACCCTGAGTTTCATGTACCTCCTGATATCCTGTAAAACTCACATCTAGGTATCTAGTGTGCAAGATACCTGCATACCTACTTAGGGAGAGAGACAGGGGAGAGGAACCTCTGAGACTCTGGGCATTTTTAGGAAGAGAGATTGAACTAAAGATATTGTTTAATTTTTAGATTAGATTCAGTTTTAAGCAAGATTGCATATTAAGTTTTCACTCTTCACTCCTCCAGCCCGTGCCACTATTCCCACTAATGGTGAGGGAGGGGTGAGGAGGTCAGATTAATTTTGGTCTAAATTATTTACAATTTTACATTTATATATCCTGTACAAACAAGTTGTATTGCCAGCTAAAAGTTACAACCTTTTTACACTAACATCATCTCCACTTTCACTCATCTGTCTGGCTCCAGTACCAGAGTGCCATTGAAAACTTTAGACTTACACATAGAAAGGGCTGTTATTAACATCATTGTGACTGTAATTGCTATTACTAGGATTTAGGTCATCATGCTAAAGTCCAAACTGTAGACATTACAATTGAGGCTGGAACCAGTATCCTGGAAGACACCAGATGTATGCAAAAGTGAAGCAGTGTTCTAGAAACCAGTTAATGAAAGCAGCAACAGGTTACTTACGTAGAGAAGATCTGGACCACAGCCCACCCGGGGAAGTCCCAGGGCAAGAAAGGGGACTGTTCTTCAGAGACGTTCATTTTTACCCCTCAGTGTTCTGAGTTTCACTTTAGAGAAAAAGTTAGAAAACAACGTGGGGACTGGAAGGACTCTAGACCTGAAGGAGCGTTTGCAAGAAGGTGTTGCTCTCCTGGCTCTGTACTCTGAGGCCAGTTGCGCAGAACTGGTAATGAGCGAAGGGCAGGTGTCTGTTAGATAGCGGGGTGGGGAGGGGAAAGGGCAGGAGTTGGAGAGGTGAGAACTCTGACTCACGATGATGGAGATGATGGAGAAGTGGTAAGGAGGAGTGGCGTTTTTCCTCCCTGTGGAAAAGTCTAGAGTTACCCTTTGAACCCCTAGCTGTGGTCTAACTAGCTGGCAAATCCTCCCACATGCCAGAAAGAGAAGGAAGGCTGCGCCCTTGGACACCAGCTGCTGAGCAAGTCCTGGCGCATGCCGGCTGCCTGACTCTAAGTGATCTGAAAGTTGTTTGTTTCAAGCTCTAACTTCAGTCTTCAGCACTGTGTTCCTACCAGGAAGTTGTGTTTCTCCTTCCTGGAGAGGTCTGAGAGCTCTCTGAATATTCCAGTGGGGAGAAGCCGGCAAGACAGTTCATGTGGAGCTTCCATCTGTTGGCGGAAAAAGAATGTTTTTTAAGTAGGCAGAGTTGTGAAGTGTATATAATAAGGCCTGGCTTTGGCAGCTGGACACAGAGCCTTCATTCCAAATTTCTTCTAGCAGGTAGGCAGATTTCCAGGTTACAAACTACAGGACTAAAATGCGGCTGAGTCTAGGGTGGGATCCAGCCATGCCCAGTGACTCCACCTACAGAAAAGCAAGGGGAAGAACCAAACACCAGTAGGATTTAGGCCGAGGACAACGTTTATCCCATGAACGTTCACTTGTTTGCCTCAGTCTCTGTGAGATTCTTAAAAAGAAAAAGGGATGGTTTTGTGGGTAACTTTTCACTGTACTGTCTGCATTTTCTATAATGAGTGTATATTTCTTTGCCTCTCAGAAAAAAATCTTTAAAAAATAGGAATAAAAACTTGGATCTTAATAGCTGCTTACATCCCATGCCTCTAGATTGTGGTTAGAGGTGGGGAGAGGTGAGGGAACAAAGATACTCCTCTTCTTTTAAGGCTTCTTCCCTGCATCCCCACTCCCACCTAATTCATGAACAATTCGCTCTGCTCAAAAACTATGGTCTGGGTAATATATACCACTAGATTATGGTTTATTTTTCTTGGCGATAATGCTGTATTGTTTGTATGAGGAGACTATATAGGAGAAAGTCTTTATTTGTAGGAGATATAGGTGGAAACACTGAAGGGTGAAGTGTCAGGATGCCTGCTGCTTAATTTAAAATGGCTCTGGTAAAAAGGCAAATATTGCAAGGAGTTAACAATTGTTGGGCTTAGCGATTGCTCTGTGTATATTCCTTACGATCTTTCAATATCTCTGTTTGAACATTTCTGTAATTTAAAAAAAATGGAAACAAAACCAGACTCCCTTCAATCTTTGATCATCTTTTTTCTTCTTTTGTCTTGCTCCTTTCTTACCTGTTCCCTCATGTACCTGAGCCAGCATACAGACATGACTTTCAGGAAAGCATATTCATGGTAGGGAAGAAGAAAACAATTTGTTCTGGGTTCTCATCAATGCCATGCTCCCCACCATTCAACACCCATTGCCCCTCTCCTCCAACTCTCCTCCAACACTGTATTTGTGCAAGACTGTTTATTGCATTGTTGTTTATAATACTTTTTAATTGGAAATAATCTTTATTTCCATCATTAGAAGATTGGTTAAATAGTTTAAGATATGTCTATACAATGAAATACCATGTAGACTAAAGCAAGTTTGTATGTGTTTCTATTATTTTAAATTTTTTATTATTTCATTATTTAAATAGTTAATACAATAGCCAAAAAGGAAATAAAAAAACAAATTATTCAATTTCCCACCACTCAGAAATAACCAACAAGAAAACAACAGGTATCCTAATACAAATATGGGTACTTTAAAAAGGCTTCCCAAAAGAGAATATCAACATGGCTGCTAAACATAAAAAGGTGGCCAGCTTTTTAGTTAGCAATCAGGGAAATGAAATCAGATTGGCTACAATGGAAGAGCCTGATAATATAAAGTGTTAGAGGGGATATGGAGCAACTGGAACTCTTATACACTGATGTCGAGAATGTAAATTAGTGCAACCACATCAGAAAAATAGTTTGGCATTCTGTGACAAAGTTAAAAAATATACATATTCTTATGATTCAGAAATTCCATTCCTAGGAATACTTCCTAAAGAAATTCATGCATATATATAGCAGGATGCATATATGAGAATGTTTATAAGAGCTCATTTGTAAGAGCCAGACATAGGCAACAACTCAAATATTCATCAATGGTAGGGTCAATAAATAAGTTATGATATGTTTATACAATGGAATACCATACTCAAAGAAAATGAGCAAATCATGGTCATGGGGGATGATCTGAATTAATCTTTACACACATAATATTAAGCAAAAAAAAAAAAAAGAAACAAGAAAAATAAGTATACCTACAATATGAGTCCATTATGTAAGGTCCAAAAAGCAGGCAAAATTAGATGATATTGTTTAGGTTCGCTAGCATAGAAGGTTAATTCATAAAATAAATCAGGGAAATAATCATAGTAGTTAAAATTGACATAGGGAGTGAATTAAAATGGATGAAGAATGAGAAGATTGTGATTGCTATGGATACAATGGGGACTTCTGGTATTTGGGGTGCTGGTGATCTGCTAGTCTTCCTCTGGGCAGTGGTTACACCTGGGTTCATTTTGTTGCTAAATATATATACTATATACCATATATATATATATATATATATATATATATATAATGCACTTCTCTGTGCTGCTCCATGATAATTACAGTAAAAAAGTTAGAATTGACATGTAGAATATGATCCTGTTTTGTCCTAGTATTTCTACATGTTATTTCTTTTATCTTTATATACACACGAAGATACTGAGCTCTTCAAGTGCTTACTGGTCATCCATATACCTTCTTCCTTGAAATGTATTTTCAAATATTTTATTCATTTTTAAAATTGGTTTATTTATCTTAATACTATTGAGTGGTAAAGGGAGATACTCTATAAATTCAGGATACTAGTCCCTTGTCAAATGTATTAATCATATGTATATGCATTGCAAGTATTTTCTCCCTGTCTGTGGCTGCCTTTCTCATTTTAAAATCTTGACTTTAGAATAGCAAAAGTTTCAAATTTTTATAAAGTTCAATTTGCTAGATTTTTTGCTTTATTGCCTTTTATCTCCTTTAAAAGAAAATCTTTGTGTACACCCTGTTTGTGTGAAGATTTCCTCCTATGTTTTCTCCTGGAAGTATTATCATTTTAGCTTTTACGATTAAGTCTGTGATCCAATTTGAGTAATTTTTATGTCTGGTGTAAGTTAATGACAAAGTTTCATTTTTCCCATACTAATACCCAGTTGTTCTAGCACTTTATGATTTCAATTTTTTATTATATATTGTTTTTAAAATTCCAGTTTCCAATTGTTCGTTGTCTGTATTTAGAAACAATTGATTTTTGTGTATTGACTTTGTATTCAGCAGCTTTGCTGTACCAGTCAGGATCCAGCCAGGAAATAGAAAGCACAGCAGTAATTTTAACAAGTAATTTTAATAAAGAAAGTTTTAATTTATGTTATAAAATATTATTATAGTAACAGGGGGTTAACTACTAAAAGGAGCTTCATTTCCTTCGTACTGTATTGTCATGTTTTCAAGATTAACTATTTTCTTCTGCAAGGTCAAATCTAATAAAATTTTATTTCAGATATTGTACTTTTTATCTCTAAAAGTTCCTTTGACTCTTTATATGTTTGATTTCTCTCCTCATTATAGTTATGTTTTCTATAAAATATGAGGATATTGCTATAGTAACTGTTTAACTTTAACTTATCCTTGTCTGTGAGTTCCATAATCTCTGTCATTTCCATGTTTGTTTCTGTCGACGTAGTTTCCTCCTGATTATGGGTCGCGTTCTTCTGATTCTTACACTAGTCATTTTTGGTTGGGTGCTGCACATTGTGAATATTATATAGTTGAATGTCTGGACTACGTTGTCTTCTTTTGAAGAATTTTGAACTTTGTATTGAAAGACATGTATTTTTCTATCAGTTTGAGCTCACTGAGTCCTCATTTTAAGCTTTGTGAGGATTAGTGTATGACTTAACTCTAGGCATAGATCAGCCCTATTACTAAATCATGACTCCTCTGGGTGTCCATGGAATTGCCCAGGTGATCACTGTGGACTCCCTACTCTGGCACATTGAAGCTAGAACACCTATCAGTCCTATGTGAGGTCTGGCAATTGTTCTGCCTTCACAGCTCAGTCATTCATCGTTCTGTCTTGTGGAGTTTCACTCTATTCTTGCACAACTTTGCACTTAGCAAAGACTCAAGGTAACGTTTATGCAGATTTCTAGAGCCCTTTTATTGTGTAACTTCATTCTTTCTGGAGCTCCACCCACAGTTTCCAGCCATTTCATCCTCCTCAATCTCTGATGTGTGTTTCAGCAAAGCCATCAACCTGTATTTGGTTATCCCTTCCCTGCTCATGGTCTTAAAATTGCTTCAGGCAGAAAACCGTAACAATTGTAGGGATCACCTTGTTTGTTTCCCCTCTCTCAGGGATCCCAATCTGTGTTGCCTATTTTCCAATGTCTGCAAATGATTATTTCCTATATATTGTCCAGTTTTCTAGCTGATTATCATAGGAGGTTAAAAGTGGTCCTTGTTATTCTGTAATGGCCAGAGTCCTATATGTTTAATTTTAACAAAATTTTAATTACTTGAATTTAACCTCAGAAAAGTCATCTAATGCTGTTGTATAACTTCAGGTAAGAAGAGCTATAATTTCTAGTAATACTCAATTTTTGAAATGTGGAAAGTTTGAGGTAATTAGTTTTTAGTATCAAACTTAGTCAGCATTTATAGACTCTCTAGTCTGAAAAATGAGGATGCTGAGAATACATTTTACTTTGTTCCAACTTGCTTCTCCACTAACTTTTTTTTTTTGTGGTACGCGGGCCTCTCACTGTTGTGGCCTCTCCCGTTGCGGAGCACAGGCTCCAGACACGCAGGCTCAGTGGCCATGGCTCACGGGCCCAGCCACTCCGTGGCATGCGAGATCTTCCTGGACAGGGCACGAACCCGTGTCCCCTGCATCGGCAGGTGGACTGTCAACCACTGCGCCACCAGGGAAGCCCTCCACTAACTGTTTTATATTTTTATTTACACATTGTTAAGATGTATAACATTGGCTTTCTGCATAGTTCATGATGTTGATGTGTCTTAATTCTGTGTTGAACTGGATTTAATTCTCACTGGTATTTTATCACAACATATTCATTTTTGAGTACTTCATTTTAAGCTATCTTTTATTTGGCTAGATGTATCATCAGTCTTTTTTCCCCCGCAGAAAGACTCATGGGGGTGTTCTCTGAGTCCTTAAGGCTAATGAGTTTCTGTCTTTAACCTTGTACTTACTGTAGTCTTGGCTGTGTATAAACTTTCCTCAGAATTTTGCACATATTTGCTCTTGCCTTTTATCATCTAATGTTACCATGAGATATCTGAAGCAAGTCTACTATTTCCCCTTTGTACACGGGCTACTACTTTTTAGCCTATATATCTATAGAATTCTTTCTGTATATCTTTGAAGTTTTTCAGGATATCTCTTTACATATTTTTCCTGAGTTATGGTGTGTCTTTTTGGATATAGATTTCCATCTTTATTTCAAGAAAATATTCTTGCTCATTGGGGTTTGTTCTCTTGGAACTTCTTCTGAGAGACTTCTTGGAACCTGACAATGGGCAGAGCTAGAAGCGTCTTGGGAGACTGTCAGTGGAGACTTGAAAAGAAGAAAGGAAACTGCTCCTGGAAGCTTCATAAAAGGGGGCCCATATTATACATTTAATGGGACAGTTGATTAGACTATACCTGTAGTAACTTGAAAAATAGAAAATGTACCTAGGGAATTTCCTAGTGGTCCAGTGGTTAGGACTCTGTGCTTTCACTGCTGAGGGCCCAGGTTCGATCCCTGGTTGGGGAACTAAGATCATAAGCTGCATGGTGTGGCCAAAAAAAAAAAAGAAAGAAAATGTACCTAACTAACTTACATACCTAGCTAAGGATATTTCCAGATATTGAAAGCACCAACTGATCCTTTCATCTACGTATAATAAGGTACAGTTAGAGAGAGAGGAACTGAAGAAGGAACTACTTCATTTTTAAACAGAATTAGAGGGAGTATTTCTAACCCAGAACTTGCTAAGTCAGAAGATAAAACTATTTCTCATTCTAACATTCTTAGCCAGGAAAATTATCTCAAAATAAGATACAGTGTCAGGGCAAATATAGAATATAGAACACTGCCTATGGAATGTTGCTTTGTGGTCAAAACTCTATAAGATCCTTTGTTAAGACATTAGACAGATGAAAGGCAGTGCTTCATAGATCCTTTCTTATCTAGAATAAAGAGACTTCTAGTAATTTTAAGAACATGACTTGTAGACCCTCTCAGCTAGACAATAAATTTCTAAAAATCTTAAGGGTCTTGTCATAGCACTCTGATTCACAGTTCTAAAGTAGAGAGGATTTGCATGGACATTTCTCATGAATTGAGTTATAATTAGATAGCTACAAATTACACAAACTTTTTATAGGAATTATATCAATTTGGACTAAAAGTTAACAGAAAGAGCTGAGAATTAAAAGAGGCCTCTAGGCCCCTAACTTCTGTTGCAGGTTGAGAAAGTTACTCAGCTGTAAGTATGGACCATATTTTATGGAAAGGGAAAGATGAGTCGAAGAGAATAGCCACAACTCAGAGCTTAAAGCTAGGAGACATGGACAGTCATCATAGGTTATGACAGAACTGGATCCTGATCAAGGAACCTGTGATATGTGCCCAGCTGGATTTCAGAATTATTATGGACCACTGACTGTTATGTGCTTTTATTGTCCCTCTTTTGAATGAGAGTATCTCTTTTAGTGTTTCTGACCTTGCCTTACCATTATATATTGGACGTGTGTGCAGGGAGTTAGAAACTTGCCTCTTTAGTTCATACATCCTCAGATCAAGAGCTGCACTTGAGGAGCCTCATTCAGAACTGTAGCTCATTTAAATGACAATATCTTGGACTTCAAGTCTGAATCTGGTGCTGTAATGGATGAGATTCTGGTGATTCTCAGGGATTAGGAGGTGTGTCTTTTGCATGAGTTAGATGTGCTATGGGGAATGTGATAAATCATTAGGTATCAAAGGATTCACTGTAATAGACTATTACTTTAGTGTCTTCTAATGAGTCATGTCTGCCAGCATTTGTGTCCTAGTGTAGCTCACTCTCCATAAATTTGAGCTGGCCCTGTCACCCACTTTAATCAGTTAAATGTGCTGGAAGTGATACTGTGTCAATTCTGGACAGCTTCTACTTCTGTACTTTTAGAAGTTAGCTACCACACAAGAAGTCCAACTGCCTTAAGACTGCCATCTGTGAGGAAGCCCAAACTAGCCAGATAGAGAGACCATGTGGAGTAAGGGACCCAGGCCACAGCCCCAGCTGAGCTCCCAGCTTACTCAGCACCCAGAGGCCAACCATCTGAGTGATTCATCTTATCAGTGCATTCACCAGACTTAGTTGAGCTACCCTTGCTAATATTATATGGGATATAGACGAATGGTCCTCCCCAAGCCCTGTGCAAATTGAAGATTTGTGAGAAAATATGTTTTAAGCCACTGAGTTTCGAGGTACTTTGTTACATAGCAATAGGAATTGAAACATATTAACTTTCTTCTTTGAGTTATTTTTATTTCAGACATCATGTTGTTGGAAATTTCTTTGAGGGGCTATATATATATTTCTTGGTTTGAATTTTTGGCTTATAATACTTCCTTCCTCCTTTCCACACCTTCTCTGCCAAGTATTTGGCATTTGTTCCAATGTTGATTCCTTTCCAACTAATACTAATCTTCAAGTAATTCAACTAAGTAATTGAGTAACTTAGTAATTAAACAAAAAACAAGTATTTTTTCAGCAAAGGAAACCACCATCAAAATGAGAAGGCAACCTACTGAAGTAGAATATTTGCAAGTCATATATCTGATAAGGGGTTAAAATCCAAAATATGTAAAGAACTCATACAACAACAACAAAAAAACAAACAACCTGATTAAGATATGGGCAGATGATCTGAATAGACATTTTTCCAAGGAAGACATACAGATGGCCAACAGGCACATGAAAAGATGCTCGACATCACTAATCATCAGGGAAATGCAAATCAAAATCACAGTGAGATGCCACCTTATACCTATTGGAATGGCCATTATTGAAAAGATAAGAAATAACAAATGTTGGAGAAGATGTGGAGAAAAGGGAATGCTTGCACACTGTTGGTAGGATTGTAAATTGGTGCAACCACTATGGAAAACAATATGGAGAGTCCTCAAAAAAATTAAGAATAGAAGTGCCATATGACCCATCTATTCCACTTCTGGGTGTTTATCCGAAGAGCATGAAAATGCTAACTCAAAAAGATATATATTCATCTCTACGTTCATTTCATCATTATTTACAATAGTCAAGATATGGAAATAACCTGAGTGTCCATCAATGGGTGAATGAATAAAGAAGATGTGACACACACACACACACACACACACACACACACACACACACACTGGAATACTACTCAGCCATAAAAGAATGAAATCCTGACATTTGTGATAATACCTTGAAGGTACAATATTACCCTAAATGAAATAAGTCAGATGGAGAAAGACAAATACCATATGATTTTACTTATATGTGGAATCTAAAAAACAAAACAAATGCAAAGAAAATAAAACAAGAACAAACAAAATAAAACCAAAAACAAACTCATAGATACAGAGAACAGACTAACAGTTACCAGAGGACAGTGGATGAAATGGGTAAAGGGGGTCGATTGTAGGGTGATGTATGGTAACTAGACTTGCGGTGATTGCTTTGTAGTGTATACAGATGTTGAATTATAATGCTGTATAGAAAAATGCAAAAAGTGTTTGTTTATAAATAAGAACATGTGGAGATGAATGGAGAGGGTAAATTGCAGCTTCTTTGATTCAGGTTTCACCACTGTTTCCTCTGCTGAGAATGATGTCTCCTTTTGTGTTTCAGTGTTTTCAGCAATACCGTGACTCAAGGGAAACGCTTGCAAGCGGCAAAGTCCTCTGTTTGTAATCCATTGGCTAATGCTGTCCTTCCTCTGTTTACCCCACCTCATCTCCAGCAGTCTCTCTTAGCAAGTAGAGAGACCAGAGAATTCATTATTTAAGTTATCATTCACTCTGTAGTGAAAGGAGGCTTTCTATTTATAATTGCACTAGGGTAGTAGACACAGAGTGGGCACACCAGGTCACCAAACCACCTTGTTTGTAAGCCTGGGTTGTAAACAATAAAAATGAAGTGTACCTTCTTGAGTTCTACTTGCTTAGCTTTCCTGCTGTGGAGAATAGGACAGTGCAGGGACAGTCCCCACTCCTCCTTTGGCTGGTCTGTGTCCCTCATTCTCATTGTTTCTGTTAACGAATTCATATATTGACCTTTCAGACCTGGGTCATCAGCATGTTAAGGGAATCCTGCCTAATTTCTAGGGAGGTTATGTGTAGCCCTCAGTGACTTTTCACATTTTGGGCCAAGTTTCAAAGCATATGGCAGAGTTCATGGTTTGTGGTTCACAGCCTATGGTTTGGAATTTTGTGTATTTACTTCTATCGTTACTATAGAGATATACTTTCCTTCCATTTTTTAAAGTTGTTTTTGATGGGCTTAGAGGGAAAGAATAGAATTAAAATGTCTTACTCTGTTATCTTTAACTAAAAGACTACTGTTTCGGCATGGAGATATGACCTTGATACAGAGGCAAGCATCAGCAGGCAGATTACAGTACATTAGGTGTGGTATATATACCTTTGTGTTAAAAAAAAATGCACTTTATATTCATAACATATTACTAAGGGTATTCATCCCAGTGGTAACTGAAGTCATTTTATGGAGTGAGGAGAATGTATGTAATGTATATGAAATTTTTACAATGGGCATGAATTGATTAAATAAATCAGTAAAGAAATCACTGAAGGTCATTCCATTTTGGAGAAACATAAAAATACTTAAGTTTCCGTGGTCCTCGTTGCATTGTGGAGTTAAGAATCCATGCCACTAACAAGGTATCCTGTGGTTAAGAATGAAATGCCCTTTTACTTTGATCCAATAGCCTCTCCTCAAAATTTTCCCGCTGTAGACCTTCCAGGGAACTACCTTTCTTAGCTCAAAAAAATCTGAGTTGCTAGGCCAGGAAGCACTTTGATCCTGAAGGTTAGAGGCTAGTAGGATAGGATTGGCTTAGCCACAGTAGCAATCAAAAAGACAATCCCTGTCTGTGTTAGGATGGTTGATGCCTGTTGTCTGGGCTTCTGGGTCTGCAGTTGGCCTGTTCCCTGACTTATTTCCCTAGCTTGCATTACCGTTTACCTGCCCAGTGTCCTCTGTCGTCTTTGATGCCCTGGGATGCAGCATTAATATTTTAGCAATGGTGGTATATCCCTTAGCATATCCGGAATGGAGAAGATAAGCAATAAGTAACAGTGATAAGCCTGTGCTGTCAGGGCTTCTTTGGAGGCCTTACTGAGCGCACCAAGAAATGGAGTCATGAAACTTAGTTTGGTGGAGTGGAATGAAAAACACAGGAAAGAAATAGAGTGGTGCACATAGCTGTCACACCCATGTCAGAAATCTAGGTGAGAAAGGTAAACGTCAGTGGCTCAAAGACTTTCCAAGGAAGAGCAAGGCTGCTATAGTCCGTCAAGCAGCTGACACAGGAGCAGAGCTTGACAAGTCATTTTGATGCTGGTCTGGAAAACTCCTTGGAAATAAACATGTTCAAAAAGGCCCCAAATCCAAATCAATACAGAGAGGAGAGCTGAGGGGATGAGTACAAATAAGTCAGTGAGGGATAATGACTACTCCTGCCTCTACTCCTGGTCATAACCAGGATCCCAGCAAGTACGGACATTTGATTTGGTCAGTTGACAGGCTGAGTGGTGCAGGGGAAATATGGCCTGAAGAGTCAGGCAGCCCTGAGATAAAACCCAGCTACATGGGCTTCCCTGGTGGCGCAGTGGTTGGGATTCCGCCTGCCGATGCAGGGGGCACCGTTTCGTGCCCCGGTCCGGGAGGATCCCACATGCCACGGAGCGGCTGGGCCCACGAGCCATGACCGCTGAGCCTGCGCGTCCAGAGCCTGTGCTCCTCAATGGGAGAGGCCACAACAGTGAGAGGCCTGCGTACCGCCAAAAACAACAAACAAACAAACAAACAAAAACCTAGCTACGTGGACTTAGGATCTTGGGCAAGTGACTTCTCTCTGCTCATAGGGAAATTCTCAGCTGGTTCTGGTCTGTGGCACTAATTCTGTGTTTGGGTTTATCTGTAATGTAGAGATAACAGTATCTTCCCATGACATCATTTGAGGGTTGAATGAGAGAGTGCCTGTGAAGTGCTAGTCCACAGACAGTGTTGAATGAATGCTTGTTACTCATTCTCTGGAGCCTGTCCTCTGTCCCAAAGCTCTCAGAAATAGAGCACTCTGGCACCTTACCTTGACCTCCCACCTCCTGTTTCTCCTCTTCCCCCTTCTTCTTCTTCTGTTGTGTAAGGACGGTGAAGCCCTGAGCTGGCAGATAAATTGGGCTCCAGCTTGAGTGAAGCAGAGAGATTTCTTGATGGATTTGTCCTGCACCTGAGGAAGCAAGCTGCATTTGTGCTCCTGGTTTCCATTGCGGAGCTGGTCATATTTTATCTTCTCTTAGGTGGCAGCTAGATCTGTCCTGGTCAGGTCAACACAGACTCTGACTGCAGGAGAGAGAAGCAGGTACTAAAGCCGGTCAGAGGTATTTATTTCTCCTATCTTACTGTGTTACCTGAAAGAGGCACTAAGATCTTCAAACCTGAGCTTGGGAGTTGCAGTTCTCCATTTGCGATGTCCTTCAAGTTTTGGGCCTGTTTTCACCCAGGTGTGTGATGCTTCCAGCTTTCATCGTGGTGCCCACCTTCTCAAAGGCATCATTAACTCCCTATTGCCCGTAAGATAAATCCCAAGCTCCTTACCTTGGCATCTACTGCCCTCTACTCTCTCACTCCAATTACTCTCCATTTTATTTCCCACCGTTCCTAAGCATGAAACAGTCCCAAACTAAACTATTCACTGCTTCACTCATGCTCCCTGCATTTTCCTGCCTCTGCTCCTTTTTGATGTTCTTCCTGTGCCTGGAATACTCCTTTCTCCTCCTCCTCCCTCCATGGTCAAGTCATATCTGTTACGCAAAGCCCAGCTCAAATGCTGGCCCCTCCATAAAGCTTTACTTCTGCACCTTCTAGCTGGAGTCAGTCTTGCCCTTCTCCAAACTCTTTTGGCTTTTGCTCCAAGCAGAGTACCAATGTCTGATGCTTAGAACTCTCGCTTCTGCAGTACGAGCCTTTTGAAGTAGTCTCCTTCCCTAATAGAATGTTGGCCCCTTGAAAGTAAAATTTATGCATAACCTCTATCTCTTTTTCCCACAGTGTCTTATACACATTAGGTGACTAGATGAATGAATTTGAAGGCAGTAGTCGAGCTGTTGTATGTATATATAATTGCTGATGATGTACAAGTTGATACAGCAGCTATGGCAAATTCCTCTCATGCGTGCCCTCATGGTCCTTCTGGTGCCTGTGGCGAAATTCTACTCATATGCCAACCCCAATCAGCAAGTGGGTGTCTAGAGAAGTAGGTTGAAAAAGATTCTAAGGTCGTGTCTTGTACCAGTAGGATGGAGTGCTGTGATTGATTAGTGATGTCTCCCATTACCCTGTATCAGAATTGATAGAAAGGTGGAATCTTTGTCACATCACATCTAATGTTTCCATATTGGTAGAAAGTTGTAATAAATGGCATGGATGTACTTGCAATGAAAACTGACTCTCCTAAACTTATAATCACATCAATATATGAAGAAGTTACAAAAATAACACAAGATCGGAGTCACCAGGCCTATCACTTTGGCCTCTTCCACTTGCGAGCTAGTAGCAAATTACTTAATCTCCCTTTATCCACATGTACAATGAGTTAGTAATACCCATTTTACCTATTTCACAGCCAAATAAGAGGATATTTTTCCTGGTTATGAGGACAAAATTTTATATGTATATGTAAAATTATATATATAAAATATATGTATACATATGTATTTATATAGTATATGTATTTATATATGTTTATGGGTAATGATTAAAATTCATAAATAACTTATTATTTCTCACTTTGAAAGTCTCACAGGTTCTTCAAATTAAAAAAAAAATACAGAGAAGGAAAGAGAAACACACTAATTCTTCTTGAACAGAGACAATCACTAGTAACAACTTAGTATATATCCTTGCAGATCCTTTTCAATGAGGTGTATAGCCTTTAAAATTCTTTTGAGACTTGTATTCTTTTTTTTAATCAGTACAGAGTGAAAATTTTTGGATGCCACTAAGTATTATTCTATAACATTGCTTGCATGTTAAATAGTATTTTATTATATTTTAATAGCATGTTGTCCCCTGTGAAGTACAACACAAATGCAATGTTGATTTGATATTTATATGATGAGCACAAGCAAGGGGGAACCTAGAAATAGACAAATTAAAACTTGTTGCCTTGTGGTTTGCTTGGAATCGTGGGTTTTCAGGTAGTGCTGTGGTCTCTTATCCAGAAATCTTTATGGCAATGGTAATTGTGAGGTGTGTTGATCTGTAGTGAAGGTTAGTACATTGGATTTGATGGGGCTCAAAGGACAAATAAAGAGTTAAGATTGAACTTTCCTCAAGCAGCGTTTACGTGCTCATTGGATTTAGAGTCAGTTTTGCAAATGTTCCTACAGGAATGGATTCATTTTTGAAAAGCTGTAATCAGCAAGAAACAAAGGGCAGGGATATTTTTGAACTCAAATTTTTGTAGGGCTCTTTGTTCCCCTTTTGTTAAAAAAAAGAAGGAGAAATTGAGTAAATTTAGAAAAGTACAACAAACATTATGCTTGTTTCTACTGACAAAAGAAATACTCCTTCCTTGAATATAGGAGTCTTTTTTGATCTGGAGTACAGGACTAGATTTCTGAAAACATTAGAAATGGGAGAAAAATTTCAAATTTAGCATTCTGTAGTGTTACTGTAAAATGTATATCCCTCTAAATGGCCACTCTATAAGACACCTATTTTTAGGGCTTTTTTAAAGAATTCTAGGGACATGTGTTTGCAGTAGGGTGTAGTAAAGACACGTAGGCTTTGGAATTGTGAAAGATCTGACTTAAGGTTCATTTCTGCCATTTACTAGCGGCATGATCTTGAACAAATTACCCAACCTCTTTCAGCTCCAGTTAACTTGATGACAGTACCTGTATCACAGGGTAGTTTTGAGAGTTAGATGAAATCATGTCTTTAAATTTCTTGGCATAGTATAGGTACTCACTGAGTGTTGATCACCCATCTGTATAGTAGGCTATAAATAGGTCATGGAGGTAGACAAGTTGGCTAACTCTCTCTCCTCAGGAACCTGATGGCTGAGCCACCAGAACACTTTATTTTCTTGGCTACAAGAATTATTTGTTACAACATAAGTAAAAGAACTGATAAGCACAGTCAGTAAGAAGGTTCTGAGAAATTAGAATATTGATCAAAGCAAGAATGAAAGGAAAAGAACTTAGGCATTTTAAGATGTCCTTGGTTGCTTTCCAATATTTTCCCTTACTATCAGTTTATTTTATCTTAATTCTAATTACTTTCCTTTTGGCCTAGAGACTTCTTGATTCTCCACGTCCAGCCATGCCCGTGCTTGTCTGTTTTTGTGGCATCTCATCTCAGGCGTAGCTTTAAGCCATCTGGGATCAAAGACTTCTGCTTAGGGGATGCTGCATTTAACTAAGGATAGATACTTGGCAGTGTTTTATCATACTTATTTTAATACCCAACCCATTTGCTTTGACTTTTTTACCGAGTTAGGAAGGAAGAGGCTTATGAGGACAGAGCAAAGTCCTCAATTGTACATTACTTCTTTCCTCTGTTTACTCCTTAACCTATTATAAAAAAATTATTCCTCAAAAAGATCACCTTTTCTCTTAAACATCACAACATATCTCAATATAAATGAAACTATTTTGAAAAGTAACATTAGATTATGTACAGTTTCTCTCCAGTGTGATTTCCAACACTGATATGTTGTTAACTTCTATGTACTGAAGAAGCTATTTGGAAATACACTACATATATCTAATTGGTTCATCACATTTATATCACTCTCTCCTTTAAGACCTCAGAGATAACTCTAAATGTTGACTCTTTTAAATATTAAACCTCTTTTATTGAATCAATCTCAGCTGTGTAAACTTTAAGTGAAAATCAAAGCACTAAAAATGAGCCCAATATTTAAATTCCATTATAATTACCCCCGGGTGGCCAAAGGAGTGGACCTTTAGGTATTGAGCTTTTGTTACATGAAATCTAGCTGGGCTTTCCTGATCTGGACTGGGAAATCACCTCAGTGCTTTGGGCCTGAGGCTAAAATGGACTGTTTCCCACTAAGAAACATAGATTAAATCAAAAGATTGGCATTCTGGAAAATTCCCTACCCTCTAGGAAACGTGTTTGTGAAATGACCACGTAAACGCTTTATTCTTGACGTAGCACAGAGCACAGCCTGGCTGGTTAGCTGCAGGGAAGGGGCAGAACTTGAGGAGCAGACTGAAAAGGTGTGATGTCTGGATGGCAGGGCTCTGTAGTTAATGGGAGGTGGGGAAGGCACAGCATGGTCTGAATGCCTTGGACACCTAAGGTCGTTTTGTGAGTCATTTCATTACTCCTTGTAACTTTCCTCCCAAGTAACTTCCATTACACACACTGAACAGATGAGCAACTGAGCCTCAGAAAATTTAAGGATCCTGCTCGTGTTCACATGGCTAGTGCCGGGAAGGCCAGAACTCCAACCTGTCTGTCCGACTCAAAGCCCATGCCCAGAACTCCAACCTGTCTGTCCGACTCAAAGCCTATGCCCAGAACTCCAACCTGTCTGTCCGACTCAAAGCCTATGCCCAGAACTCCAACCTGTCTGTCCGACTCAAAGCCTATGCCCAGAACTCCAACCTGTCTGTCCGACTCAAAGCCTATGCCCAGAACTCCAACCTGTCTGTCAAACTCAAAGCCTATGCCCAGAACTCCAACCTGTCTGTCCGACTCAAAGCCTATGCCCAGAACTCCAACCTGTCTGTCCGACTCAAAGCCTATGCCCTTTTCACTTTATCCTACGTCTCCTAAGTAGAGAAGTGTCTTGGTGTAGAGCTGCACTGTTCAACAGAAATAGAAGGAAAGCTGTAAGCGTGAACCACGTATGTCGTTTAAAATTTTCCAGTACCCACATTTCAACTGTTAATAATGTACTCTATTTAACCTAATGTATCTAAAATATTAGCATTTTAACATGCAATTAATAAAAAAAACTCAGTGTGGTATTTTATATTCTTTTCTTCACACTAAGTTTTCACAATCTGATGTGCATTTTATACTTACAACATATCTCAATTAGAACTGGCCGCATTTCCAGTACTCAGTATCCACATGTGGCTGATGGCTGCCATGTTGGTTGGGGCAGATATAGACAATCAGTAGTGTTATCAGGACAGTTAACTGGGTTGATGTGGGAGAACTCAGTATTGGGAAACCCAGGAGGAGATGATACTCTGAAGGGTAACTAGGTCAGGCAACTTGGCATACAGGAAGTGTATCATTCACTCATTCATTCATTCAACATGCATTAGTGAGTACCTCCTAAGCATCAGATACTGTTCTAGGTGCTAAGCTAGAGAGGCAAACAAGATTAAGTGCTTTCACTAGTGGAATCTACACTCTAGGAGGTGAGATAGACAATAAGCAAATAAGCATATAATTTAAGTGATTTGAATAAAAGTACAGCCAGCAAGAAGATAGAGTGTAGCAGGGACTATTTTTGATGAGGTAATGAGGAGAGGCCTTTCTGAAGAAAAGTCATTTGAGCAGAGACTGAAGCCAGGCATAGGAAAGCCTGAGTAAACGGTGTTCTAAGCAGAGGGAATACTGAGATGGCAACATGCTGAACAGCGTCTGGGAATAGCAAGGCCAGTGTTTGGAGGGGAGGGGGTGTGGTAGGAAGTGAGGCTTGAGAGTGAGACTGCGGTCAGCTCGTGCAAGGCCTCATAGGGTGTGGTAAGGACTTCCCCAAGTGTGATGGGAAGTCTTCATAGGGTTTTGAGTCAGAGAGCAGAGTTCTCTGAACTCAGATACCTTTATAAAGGACATTCTGGCTATGATATGGAGAAGAAACTGGAGGTGGGGGGGTGAATAGCAGATTGTTATTGCAGGTAGTGAGTAGAGCTATGAGGAATAAGTCTCACTTCATGGGAATGGGGATGAGCAAACACTAGATGTGAGTCCACTCTCAGGCAATGGGTGTTACTAAATGCTATTTTACATATTGCACAGGCATATGTTGATTAAATTAGAGAGCATTTCTTCAAATTGCACGACTGAATGATATTAAATGGCTTACCCAGACAGGGACTCAGAGAATTAGGTCATGATCTATCGCTGAAACTGGGGTAGGATGGATGAGTGTGGTTGACATTAGAGGGTAATTTGGTCAGGAACACCAGAAATGCCAGAATCTGCCTTAGCCCAGCCAATTCTCTTCTGTGAGAGGGTCCCAAGGAATACTGGATTCCAAGAAATACTGAGCCCCACAAAATAAGAGTATCACTGTGTTGTAAGCTGACCTTGTGTTTAAAACTGCAGTGTACAGTTACTCGGTTAAAAAATTAGCACAAAGGGCCTGAGATGAGCTCGAAAGATGGGAGGGTTCCTCTCTTAGTTTCATGCTGAGATGTTGAAATCTTATCGCTAAGGATGAGAGCACCCCCTCAATGGAATGTGAGCTTCTGTTGGGAATCCTATACCTGTGATCCTATTGACCTTCTACTGGGAATCCAGTAGACTGGGGTCCTACCTTACTTACAGCCATATCCCAAGAGATAGAAGCTGGCATCTAATAAGTGCTCAATATTTGTTGCATCCATTCCTCCACTCATCCTATGACTCCTTCATCTAATGAATATCTTTGCTGAGCACTAGGATATAGCAAGGAGGAGACATAGCCATTGCATTCTGCATTCACAGTCCACCATCAGAAACAGAACTCATCTCTACCTTATGATGAGTTCTTTGGGGAGGAAGGACAGTTCACTATGGGAGCTCACGTGAGGGTTTGCAAATTCAGGGCAAGAGAGGGTGAAGAGCCTTCCTGGAGGCAATGGTGCCTGCAGAGATCCTTCTTGGGCTTAGAATGAGGATGTAAGCATTTGTAAACAGTAAAGATACACTCTATCGGTGGACTTGCTAGTAGTTAGTATCAAGGTCGCTTGAATGCAGAGCTATATTTTCAGAATAATAGCCTGTAGTTGGCCGGCAAATTTAAATGGTGATAGAGCCTTATTAATATGTATGACCTACACCTTTCCTAAATTTGGTAGAATGAAAAGCTGGAGTATATGATAATTCTTAAAAATCTACATTCATTCCATTCATTTGGGTAATCTGGCACATAATACCTGATTATCATAATTTTACCTAAATAATGAATAAACTAGACAAAGGAAAATTAAAATCTTTCACATTAGATGTAATTATAATTTTTTTACAGTAACATTCATAGTTAGATTCTTAATTAAGTCTTCATGCCTCTTTTACAAAAGTGTATTTTGTTGATATAGTTAATTTTTTAACATCTGCGTTAATGAGAGGCAAACAGCATAGATAATTCCCCCAAACCAAAGCTTAAAATCCATCTTCACTGGGTTGTGCGATAAAGTCTGTCCTGTGCAATGCCTGATATTTGCTTTCCTGATGATGTACTTTGTGGAATAATATTAACATGCGTTTGCATTTACTGAAAAGAAAAAAATGGCTGATATAAATCAGGGAAGAGAATATGGCAGGGGCTGAGGGATGAGGAAGTCTGTTTGGAATTGACATTTTTCCAGTGACGATAGGTATATAGATAACTGACTAGCCCATACGTCATAAATTGAAAGAGAAGATGTTTCTTTCCTCCCTCCCTCCCTCCCTCCCTCCCTCCCTCCCTCTGCCCCCCTCCTTCTTTCCTTCCTCCCTTCTCTAATCTCAATTCATTTATTATATTTTCAGAAATATTCAGTGTCAACAAAAACACACAAACCCATTCAAGTTCAGGTAAAACCTTAACAAGAAGCAGCTTATCAACATGATCACTTCCATGGGAACTAACTACTGCCGCCCATTTCTAGCTTAAGACCCTCTAGACACATGGTCGTAAACCTGAGAGGGATATACTGTGCATATGTTGCTGCTCCAGCTGTGCATGTACTGATACCCAATATGATATTTTTCGAAAAATCACAAAGAATTCAGCAAGCATCTTCAGTGGTAGGGCATTTTTCAGTATTTCTTGCTGCCATTATAATAAAGATTACAAATGATCTCCCTGCTGCTCAGGGTACATCTTCTAGGGTCAGACATCAAAGCAAAGATGGCAGAAATGCATTCAGAGTCTCGCTTTATGAATTTACTTTGCTTTTTGCATTTCTTTCCTTGGGAATGTGATTCCTTTGGAATTACTGGGATCACAGAGAAAAGCACACCATCAAGAGAGTAAGCTATAGAGTGGAGAAATGTGATAAAGTCAATTTAAGTTTAACAGAAATCTTGGGGGTTTTTGATCCACAACTTCGAGGTAACTGCTTCAACTTTTGCAAAGTCGGAGGAAATATTTTTATCCATTTCTGTTGTTGTCATTATTGTTGAACACGCTCACAAAAGGGCAGACCTGGGGTGTTACCTGAAGCTTGACGGCAGTTTGGAATAATATGCCGTCTCCAAAAGTACGTCCAATGATCCAGTTATCACAGAAATGTAGTTGTGCTGATTTTTGGTTGTGAAATAAAAGATAAGCAGAACAATGAAACAGTGTATCAAATACTAAATGGACATCAGATTAAGCCAAACTTCTCATTCATTTCAACAGGAGCAATCTTAAACCCCTATTTAAATTCTCATGTAAAATTTTTTAGCATATTATTTTTAATAATTATACAAGATGTCACGTACTAGAAATAAAAATTGCAAAGCATCTTCTTTTTTTTTAAAGCACAACAGGATTATATTTTAATACACAACCAAAATACAAAACACCATAGTAAATTGATGGCAGTAAAATATGGTATTTCATTTGCACTGCATGACAAATGGTTAACATCCTTAATAATAAATGAGTTTTTAGAAACCAGTAACAAAGACATTGATATATCAAGGGAATGGAAAAAAAACAAAGAAAAGAAAATGAAATAACACCAAGTGACTAGTAAGGATTAAGCATATATGAAGATGAAAGGGCTGAACAATAACAGAAGAAAAGCAATTTCTTGTAATACCACATTACCAAAGATTAAAAATGTAACATTTGTACAGTTTTAGGAAATATACCCACATAAACACTGGGGGACAAGATTGATGAGGTCCTGTCTATATAGTATGGAAAACTAGTTTAGACTCGAAACTATAAATTTTGGATATCCTTAGTCCTAGCATTTCCAATTCATTGGAATTATTTCAACAAATTAGTTGGATAGATTCGCAATTTATATATAAACCATGTTTACTGCGTAGAAAATTTGTAGCTAGTATATAGACCTCCTAAAAAAATGATGTGCCTGTTAATTTATCAATACACCCAAAAGGATGTGCACAAAATGTCATTAATAGTAGATAGCATAGATAGAGGTGGCAGAATTAGAGGAGGAAAAAAGGCATTTGATAGTAAAATATTATACTTCACAATTTCCATGTCCTTTGAAATCTTGAAAAAGATGATTTTTTATGACTCAATTTTAAATTTCCCTGTGATAAGTGAAAATTTTTTAAATGTGCACTTGATACTTACAGGAGCACTATAATTAAGCCTTGAAATTACACCATCCTTAGCTGCTCTGTGTAATAATGCCTCCATCATTCATATTCTCTTGGACATGTGATCTGAACTTTTAAGAGTAAGAGCACGTTCATGTGCACACATGTGCGCACGCACACACACACACACACACACACACACACACACACAGGGACTCTCATCACTCATTCTTTGGGTACCAATGTACATGCAAAGACGCAGACTTAGTTGGGTTTCAAGCTATGTTTTTTGGATTGCAAGTAACCAAAATGGATTTTGGCTAAGTTAACTAAGGAGAAATTTGTTGGAAGAGATGGGGCTACTTATAAAATCAGTGGGAGACTGAAGAAGCAAGCTTAGAGATGGACATGAACCAAGGCAGTCTACTTGGCAGGAATTGTTCTGTAGCACCAGAGTGCTGAGGCTCACTGAATAAGCCCCGACCTTTTTTCGTTCTGTTCTTCTCTTGGTTGAAATTGAGATTCCTGGAAGGGAACAGGCATTCTATTGGCCTATTTGTTCACATGCTCACCCTTAGAAGGAGAGAGCGGAGTACTTCCATCAACTGTCCCACGAGACTGTATCTAATGGGGGAAGGGTGGATGTTTAAAAGGATGGATGCTGGGCAGCCCAGAGCAGCAAGCAAACGGTCCAGGGTGTGAGGGTGAAGAGGTGTTACTACTTGGAGAGATATTCCTAACCCTGAGTAGAGACTGTCAGGGTTGGACCTGTGTCCTCTTGGACCATTTCAAAGCAGAGCACAGCTTGGGATGATGTCGTGAGCTCCCGGTATGGAGTCTGAAGATCTGTGTCTCATACAGCTTAGTTCTGTGACTTCTTGCAATTTTCTTATCTTCTTTGCATCCTAGTTTCCTCGTCTTGCCTATCTCACAGAGTTATTACGGACGTATAAGAACAGTGTACATTAATATATGTGAAAGCACTTTCTAAAACTGGTAAGTGGTTTCCAAATGTTCCTATAAGTTTGAGAATCTTCTGTTAGTGCCTGCAAGAGCCCAAAGAGCAGCACAAAGGCCCAGCAGCATGTGCTAGATCCTGCACATGCCCTAGACACTGAGATCAGTGTCACTTCATGAATATGCCCTTGACAGATTAGATGGGTGAAGAGACTATCATGAAACTTAATTTTAGATGAAGTCTGGCATCCACCAGACATAGGCTATACCTCGTAAAGCAGAATCTTCACTTTCTTCTTTCTAGAACAATCTGTTCCATGATGCTCGTTCCCAGAATCCTTAGGTTTCAGGCATCTGTCTGGATTTTGGTTTCTTACATTATAAATAAAAAACATACACAGAGAGGTTGTACTTTATTTGAGGGCTATGTCCCTGGAGTCCTTGCATAATTCAAAATTCACCTATTTCAAGGCAAATACCAACAAAAGGTAGGAGAGAGCTTTGTTTACCAGATAAAATGAGTGTCCCCATGTAGGCCTAGTACAAACTCAGTTTACAGCTCACTTGCCTCCTTCAGCTCTGAGAGTAAATTGTGTGATTGTCAACAAACTTTATTTTGGGGGAGGGTTAGTGTTGCATTATTTTAAATTTTGCACATGCAGAGAATCTCAACGTATTTTATGTCACATTATACTGAATTCACATAATTCAAACCTGCGCTCAATGTGGTGGCTCTATAATTTGGTACAGTACTCTAATGACCACACCTTCTATAACGCTCCAAATTTCGGGAGCACATTTGGCTTAAATCAGTAACACAGCCACTGTCAAATATATCCTACTTTGCGAATGCATAAGGAGGAGCCAGGTAAAACTAGAATACTGTAGTGTACATTTCTTCTCGACCCATCTATGGAAAATTCTGATTTTAAGAAACCTAGGCACTTGTGTCTGATGACTATGTCTTGCTTTCCCATGAGCCAGCTTCAGGGAATTGCATTAAGAGTTTTATTTTCATGCTAGGCCAGTTTCTCAGTTGTGAAATGAGGCTCTCTGGTTTTGGTGAGGGGTGGGTGACCCAAGTCAAGGGAGTAAACCTCACCCCATCAAGAGATTGGTTTGCTTGTTAATTTCATGGAAGGCTTTGTATTGAGGTAAGCAAAAGGCCGATGGGGAAACCTTGCAACCACCGTAAGAATTTGGGCCACTCACAGCAAACCTCTGAATTCCTCATACTCACATTTGCCATTTAACAGATGCACCAACTGAGGCCTCAGAAAGTCCACTCACCTTCCCAAAGTCACGTAGTGGTGAAGGGGTGAGGCCTGGCCAACTGTAGAGTTGAGTTCTCATCCACAAACAACCCACTTCTCCCTTCAAAGAGAACCCTTCAAACTATTTTGTAAAGGAGTCCCTGAGACCTCGCCTCTTGTTTCCTCTGGTTTACGTTCCCTACCCATATCTTCTTTTTTTAAAGTTGTTTATTTTTTTTATTTTTGGCCGCACTGTGTGACTTACAGGATCTTAGCTCCCCAACCAGGGACTGAACCCACGTCTTCGGCAGTGAAAGCACGGAGTCCTAACCACTGGACCATCACGGAATTTCCTCCTACCCATATCTTTTCTTCTTCTTTTTTTTTTTTTTTTGGTACGCGAGCCTCTCACTGTTGTGGCCTCTCCTGCTGCAGAGCACAGGCTCCGGACGCACAGGCTCAGCGGCCATGGCTCACGGGCCCAGCCGCTCCGCGGCATGTGGGATCCTCCCAGACCGGGGCACGAACCCGTGTCCCCTGCATCGGCAGGCAGACTCTCAACCACTGCGCCACCAGGGAAGCCCCCTACCCATATCTTTTAATGTTGCATCAACAAACAGTTTTCGGGGCTATACCTACGAAATTCATTTTTTTTTAAATTATTGATTAGGTATTTTGTCAAACACACCCATAAGCCTTTGAATGAGGTATAGGAAAGTGATACATTTCAAAAAGGTGGCTAAGCACAATAAACTAAAATTTTTAAAAAAGAACAAGAGGAAAATTCTTGGATGAACATACAGCTTTCAAGTGGAACGCTTTCTAGTATGGAATTACGTGAGCGTGGCATAGATGAATCATGTAGTCATTTTCTAATTTCCCTGCCTGTATCTTTTGTTCTACTTGGAATGTCTCCTCCAAGTTTGTTCACCCCAATCTTTTTTTGTGTGTGTATAGGTTTCAGTGTGACTTTGCCTAACATGGCACTGGGGAGACTTAATAAATGAAGCTACTGCTTCTTATTCTTGATTATTCATGATATTGCAGGTCTGGGTCTTATCAATTCTTAAAATAAACATCATCTCTTGCAACGGTCTGGAGCCTCACGGACTGCAAAGTACATTCTGCCTATCTGATTCCACTCAACCCTCACAGTTGTCTTCTGGCTTAGACAGAATGGATAAGTAGCTTGAACTGCAAGCTGCTTTGCAGCTTGCCAGGGCAGGAGAGCTGGAATCCATCCCATGTCACTTGATTCTCTGCTCTTTGTTCTTTCCCTTTGGCCGCACAGCTTCTCCCTAGGGTCACTCATCAGGCACCATCCACTTCTCCCTGCTTGGGGTCTGTACTGAGGGCCTTGCACATCCACATAAGGATGTGATCTGTAGTAGCATTTCAGCAACTACCATCACGGGCAACGCCTGCTCTTCCCCTGACAGTGTAATTATTCGTGCCTCAGTTATCTTCTCCAACCAAGCCTAGTGTCCAAATGGTGACTCATTTAAATCTAGGCCTCAGGCACAGTCAGTAGGATGGGCACTATCTTTCCATAGCGCCTCCACCTCTTTCAACTTGTTAACTCACTGCTCTAGCAGAGCGACCTCGTACCACCTCCTTCCCAGAACTAGCTGCCAGCAGCGCACGCAGGCTCTGCCGTAATTAAGTATTGATTTCACGTAATGTGTTTGTATGGAGGAAGCTCATCTCATTTGAGGGCTGCAGTTATCTGTCAGTAGAGCAAAATGTGTGATTATCAGTGGGTATCCTATGGCTATCTATGACGAACTGTAACCTCTAATCCATCTAGCTGCAGTGACATTATGGTACGCCATGCAAGAGTGGGTTGTTTTTCTTAACATGACGTCTGCTGCTGTTGGCCTGCTTTTGTGCCCAGAAATAGCTGCACAGATTCTTCATTGCAACTCCTTTTTAGTTCCAATTTGGTCCTGCTGGAAAGGAGACCAGCAAAGTCCATTTACTATAATGTAACGTAGCTGTGACTTCAAAGAAATGGAGCACCATGTATTATTTGTTTTCTGCTTTCTCTGTAGCAGTCATACCTCCTGGCATTTTTTTGGCAACCTTGCTATTCTCTGGAGAACAAGACAAGAAATTTTGGTTGGAAACAAACTTCACATCATTAACATCTTCAGGAGATGCTGTTGGGTTCTTGAGTCCCCCATCACCTTTACGTGGCATTCACGGACCCCGGGCTGAGTTGAGATTGCTCTGTTTTATAAATTCGATGAGGCAGGTATATTGCAGGGAGCACCCCTTATGCTCACTGCAGGAATGAGAGCCTGAAGAGCTAGGATCTAAGTCTCTCTTCATTGTGTGATGTCTCTTTCCATTTGACAGCTTCATCTCCACAGAGCCACTGGCTGTCTTGATTGGGAGCTTTTTCCCAACAGTGGAACGGAAGTTTCTAAATAAAGATGTGAGCTGTTTGTGTAGGTGTCTTTGCCTGTTCGGAGTTTTCCGTCATGAGGTGGGAGATTGGATGGAATAGCCTACGTAGGTAGTGAGTTTGTTTTCCATCCTTGCTCAAAATATCGGCCTGGAGTATCAGGAGATGAGCCAATTAAAAACTGTTGTTTCTAGTGCTAGTCTTCTCTCCCTGAGCAGCGGTTTTATCTCCTGCCCTCTGCTACCTAAAGTTACTTCCATTAGGTGTTTCTTTCTTGCTGCCATATGAAGTGATTATAAATAACACCGTAGACAGACTGGTGTTAGAGGGAAGCGTTTCCAGTCGTGTGCACCGTTGTGGGTTATGCCTTTGAAGCTCACACTGAGCTCCTCCAGCTCCATTTTAAGTGTCACATTATCACAGCCCAGTCGCCTGGTCAAGTTAAGAGTACTGAGCTAGGGAATGCCCATAAATGCCCATCACACTGTAGAGGTGTCAACTGCATCTTAACTATGTCACTCAGAAATCTGGTGAATGAGCCAGAAACAAAAGTATAAAATATGATAACTTGCTTTGAATGTCCTCCTCTCATATATTTCAGCATTTAGGGATCATATTGACAATAATATTGCACAGATCATGAATGCTACTTTTGGTAGTTTTCGGTAGGTAATGGAGGAGAAGATTTGGGCTTTGGGGTCAGAGGGATCTGGGTTCTGATTTCACAGCTTTTTGATACAGGACAGATATGCCCTCGGAGCTTCCATCTTTTCGTCTAAATAATGTGAACATAACAAGGATCTTGCAGGTCATGGAGACTGAGTAGGCAGTACCACAAAATCAGCTAGCTCAGTGCCTGACCCATAGTAGCCTGAGGCATCCTGCCATCCATCACACCACCTAGTCCACTGGGCACATGTCATTCTGAGTTAATTATAGATCTGACTATACAGACCTTTTCCCAAAGTTCAGTTGTGTTTCTTTCATACAACCATTTGAACTGTCTACAGAGTATTTCTGAGACAATACTAGACCATACCTGGAGTATTAGAAAATGTCCTGAGTGATAGTTCGAAAGGGCCCATCCAGAGGTGAGTGATGAGGTTGGTGAGAATGCTTCAGAACCATCTGGGCACATGCTAAATGTGGGCAGATTCTAGGGCCCCACTCCTCAGAATCTGATTCGGTCGGTTTGAATGAGGGGTCCCTGCAATTTGCTTGACTAATGTGCTCCTCAGATGCTGATAATGTTTGGGCCACACCTAAAGGAAACTTCTGCAAACATGTCAACAGAAGAACCAGTGGACATCTGAGATTATCACCTGGGAAAGGACCACTCAAGGGGGATGAGACAGAAGCCTTCCAAATGTGTTATGGACATGTAGCCTTGCTAAATATGTGTTATGGACATGATGTGATTTGTTCTGGAGCCCTAAGGGTCACAACAGAACCTCATGGGTAGAAATTCAAGGGAAGAAAATTTCAGCTTAATATAGCTATTTTCTAAAGATTAAAGCTATCTAAGGGTGGAATATATAGCCTCCAGGAGTAATGAGCCCTCTAGCTCTGGAGGAATTCAAGTTTGTCTATCTGCATGGCCTCTGGGAATTTTCCATAGAAGAAATTAGCTCATGCTCTTATTCTCAATGGTACTTAATTACTTTTATTGTAATTGTTTACCTATGGGTCTAGTGCACTGAACTCTCACAAGTGTTTGTTAACCATCTACCTGGTGCCTGATTCTGTGAAGATGAAGCACAAAAGTGCTGCATGAATCCAAGTGAAGGCGTGATCTTAGCAGATGCTCTTGTCAGGCAAAGAGAAGGAGCTGGGCTTCCGTTTCTGTATGGGAGAAGGTAATACTCATACTGGCAATGAGAAGGCAGTGGTGAGGGTGAGATTACCCATTGGGAAAAGTGGGGAGGGGCAGTTTTGCTTTGAGAAGAAAAGTTCTTTCACACCAGCATTTAACACATTAATTAAGTAAAGCTTTCATTTTCTTCCAAATGGGTATCCATTTTTCTACCTTTCTCTTCAGAACTATGAAGTTCCAGTTGTCTCCTGGAAATAAACAGTCATTAAACACTTATTTTTCTTGGCTCCACATGTGTCTTTCCTTCTCCCTTTAAATTTGTGCTCACCATTAATGTATATAAGATGTGCTCTCCCTTTTTTTCAGAAACTGTTCAGACAATGTCCTCTTCCTCATACTCTCCCAAGAGGAGAAAAGAACGATCCTTAATGGCAAATGGCCGGTGCAGTGAAGTAACACCAAGAGCTGGCTTCACACTCGGGAGAGAACCCTGCTCCTCCTTCTTGTGGAATATGTTCCCCTTTTGATTTTCTACAAACTTGTATGAGGAACTGTTGGTTTTTTAAAAATATATTTATTTATTTTCCTTATTTTATTTGGCTGCATCGGGTCTTAGTTGCGGCACACACGATCTTTGTTAAGGCATGCGGGATCTTTTCGTTATGGCGCGCGGTCTGCTCGGGTTTCTCTCTAGTTGTGGCGCGCAGGCTCCAGGGCGCGTGGGCTCTGTAGTTTGCAGCACGCGGGCTCTCTTGTGGAGGCACGTGAGCTCAGTAGTTGTGGCGCGTGGGCTTAGTTGCTCTGCGGCATGTGGGATCTTAGTTCCCCGACCAGGGATCGCACCCATGTCCCCTGAATTGGAAGGCGGATTCTTTACCACTGGACCACCAGGGAAGTCCCAGGAATTGTTTGAATCAAGCAGGAGACACTGAATAGTTTCTCTCTTTCCAGGATTTCAAAATAATAGCACCATATTCTAGAGTCTAGACTCCTTTTCTGTTTTTAAGCTAGGAGCCAATTACTGACACCAAGATGGCATTAGATGTTTTTAGAGTTGGGTCATCTAGGTGACATTTTGTTAAAAGTGTATGTACATGGGCCAATTATTAGACCTACCAAGTTTTATGATTAGCTGCCCTTAGAAACCTTGGTAAACCACATGTGCAGGTTCATGTGAAGTGGTTACTGAATTTGATTGTTCTTTGTTGTACCTCCTCTCCCTCCTTCCTTGATAGCTGCTATTTATTTGGTATTTTAAAATATTTCCTCTTGTTGACTTATAGATCCATCTACCAAAAAGTCATAAGGATACCTTGATCTATAAATGTTCAGAGTTTCTTAAAATCCTAATACAGAGTGAGACTGTCTAAAAGTTCTAGTTTGGGAAGTTGCCATCAGCAGCAGATTTTGCTGAATAGTACTCTATGTGTTTAATAATAAGGTTTTCTTTTTCTATAAACTATTTCTTGTGGAACTGTTCTCTCCGGTGCTGAGGTTACAGAAAAATATCATTTTTCTGTCACTGTTGGTGTTCTTCAGGCCCTCAATTTAAAATGGATGTGCTTTTAGAAACCTAGGTGGTTATCTACATCAGAAAAATACCTTATCCTGGGCCCCATCGGGTGATTTGGACAAAGCAATGCAATTTAGATGGGGGAAATGGTATGTATTACATTTTATAAGAGCCAGCTTCCAGTAATAACCATCTGACCCTTGTGATCCTATGTTTTCAATTTTCCTGTTAAAGAATGCAACAAGCAAAGTTGCCAAAGCATATTTTTCTGTCAACTGTTCACTGATTTGTGAGATGCTGGGCCGATTTTCCATTTTCAGTGTTAGAAGACAGGAACATCAAACACTTACTTTTCTCTTAAAGTAACTTCTCATGCAACTGTCTCAGGGCATACGCTAAACTCTGGGTTTGTATTTGAAAAGAAAGCCCCTATGTATGAGTGCAGAGAAATAGTGGCATGCTTTTAACCTTGATTCTAGGCTTTTGTTTTGCTTTGGACTTTTTGATTCGGATATGAGCTCAGTATCTGCTAATTAAAAGAATAAAAATAGCAGCCTATTGCTAATACCAAAATACATTTACTGAGTGCCTACCTTGTAGATATTCCTTTGCTAGGCTTTATTCTGGGACATCTTATACAACATATCTTATTTAAAAGACTGATTAATGAAGTAGCAGTTTGGAAATCCCTGGTGGGAAGTAGCTGTGGTATTCAGTATAGCTTCCCCAACTGCCATGCATGGCATCAACCTGAGGATGTCTGTGTATTAAGATGACCAATAAAAAAATCATTTCTAGGAAGTGCCCTGTGTCTTTGTACAATTTCCTGGCCTCTAGGGAAGGAAGTCCAGATAACTTGAATGTTACTTGGCTTGGTAAAGTTGTTGAAGTGGGGCTTCCCTAGTGGTGCAGTGGTTGAGAGTCCCCCTCTCAACCGTGCAGGGGACACGGGTTCGTGCCCCGGTCCGGGAAGATCCCACATGCCGCAGAGCGGCTGGGCCCGTGAGCCATGGCCGCTGAGCCTGCGCGTCCGGAGCCTGTGCTGTGCAGCGGGAGAGGCCACAACAGTGAGAGGCCCGCGTACCGCAAAAAAATGTTGAAGTGAATCATGATCACTATTGCTGCCTTCTCTTCCTTTCCTTTTCTCTAAATCAAAAAGCAGTTTAACATTAGCATAGTTGTATTAGTTCTCTGTTGTTGCATAACAAGTTACCCCCAAACTTAGCAGCTTAAAACAACCAACATTTATTATCTCCTAGTTTCTGAGGGCCAGGGATTCAGAAGTGGCATGGCTTGGTAGTTCTGGCTCAGGGTCTCTCATGAGGTTATGGTTAGGAGGGCAGTAGGGCTGCAGTGATCTGAAGGCCAACAACTGGAAAGACTGAAAGACTTTGAAAGATCTAAAAGACTAGGACTAGAAGATGCACTTCCAAGAAGGGTCACTTACTTGGCTCTTGGCAGGAGACCTCACTTCCTTTCTATGTGAGCCTTTCTACAATGTCCTTGGGATGAGGTAGCTGGCTCTCCCCAGAGTGAGTGATCTGAGAGTGAGAGTGAGAGCGAGAGTGAGAGAGAGAGAGAGAGAAAGAGAGAACAAACAGGAAACCACAGTGGTGTGTTTTTTTTTTAACATTTTATTTTATATTGGAGTATTGGAATATAGTTGATTAACAATGTTGTGTTAGTTTCAGGTGTACAGCAAAGTGATTCAGTTATACATATACATGTATCTATTCTTTTTCAAATTCTTTTCCCATTTAGGTTGTTACATAATATTGAGCAGAGTTCCCTGTGCTATACAGTAGGTCCCTGTTGGATATGTCATTGTAGTTTGGATTTGCATTTCTCTAATAATCAGTGATGTTGAACATCTTTTCATGTGCCTCTTGGCCATCTTTATGTCTTCTTTGGAAAAATGTGTATTTAGGTCTTCTGCCCATTTTTGGATTGGGTTGTTTGTTTTTATGATATTAAGGCACATGAGCTGTTTGTAAATTTTGGAGACTAATCCCTTGTTGGTTGCACTGTTTGCAGATATTTTCTCCCATTCTGTGGGTTGTCTTTTCATTCTGTTTATGGTTTCCTTTGCTGTGCAAAAGCTTTTGAGTTTAATTGGGTCTCATTTGCTTATTTTTGTTTTTGTTTCCATTATTCTGGGAGACAGATTGAAAAAGATATTGCTACGATTTATGTCACAGTGTTCTGCCTATGTTTTCCTCTAAGAGTTTTATAGTGTCCAGTCTTACATTTAGGTCTTTAATCAATTTTGAGTTTATTTTTGAGTATGGTGTTAAAGAGCGTTCTAATTTCATTTTTTTTACATGTAGCTGTCCAGTTTTCCCAGCACCATTTATTGAAGAGACTGTCTTTCCCCCATTGTATAGTTTTGCCTCCTTTGTCATGGATTAATTGACCATAGGTGCATGGGTTTATTTCTGAGCTTTCTATCCTGTTCCACTGATCTATAGTTCTGTTTTTGTGCCAGTACCATACTGTTTTGATGACTATACCTTTGTAGTATAGTCTGAAGTCAGGGAGCCTCATTCCTCCAGCTCCATTTTTCTTTCTCAGGATTGCTTTGGCTATTCAGGATCTTTTGTGTCTCCATACAAATTTTAAGATTTTTTGTTCTAGTTCTGTGAAAAATGCCATTGGTAATTCGATAAGGATTGCATTGAATCTGTAGGTTGCCTTGGGTAGTATAGTCATTTTGACAATATTGATTCTTCAAATTTAAGAACATGATACATCTTTCCATCTGTTTGTGTCCTCTTTGATTTCTTTCATCAGCATCCTATAGTTTTTGAAGTACAGTTGCATTTCTATACACTAACAACAAAAGATCAGAAAGAAAAATTAAAGAAACAGTCCCATTTTCCATTGCATCAAAAAGAATAAAATACCTAGGAATAAACCCACAGTGACTTTTATGAATTAGTCTCCAAAGTCACTCAAATGTCACTTTCCCTTTATTCTATCTGTTAGAAGTGAGTCACTAATTCCATCGCACATTCAAGGGGAGGAGAATTAGACTCCAACTCTTAAAGGGAAGAGTATCAAAACTTTGGGAAAATGCATTCAAACTACCACAGTTGTACTTGTCATTTAAAGTTTACAAAGAGTTTCCAAACATTGTTCCTTCAGAAGAGTTCACAATGGCAGTAGTGCCTTTCTCTCCTATCACTAAGGTGCAGGGCCTCTTGCTGTAGAAGAGCTGTAATATCAGCCTTTTGCATAACTCTCTGCTTCTAACTCCTATCCTATGGCATTCTGGCCAGAGTTTGTATTACCCAGTGGAGAAATCATAATGTGCTGAGACATTTTGCTGTGCTCAAACAGAGTACTTCCCTGTGGTTTTAAGATTTTCCATCATCCTGTTTTCCTTATCATGAGGATGGTATCACTGAAGAGCCAGTATGAGTGGACTGACTGATTCATTTCATGAGCACTGAAGAGAGAGAGGAGCATCTCTCTAAATTTGTGGTTCTCCTTGGTAAGACAAATTTAAATAAATCACATGTTCATAAAGAAAGCTTAGAAAAGACCATCACAGTATACTGGAGTAGATTTTATATTTATTAATAGTAATAAAGCCATTTTTATATTCACCTCTTGAGAAACATTAAGTGTTCTAAGATACTAACTTAGGGACCTGTTAATGAGAAAGATGCTGGTTTGGAATGGGTTTTTTGTGTTTTTTTTTTGGTGCTGTTGTTCTGTTTAATCTTTTATATTAACATAAAGTAAAATAACCAGTTTTGGTATGCATATCTATGAATTATAACACATGTATAAATTCTTATAACCACTACCACAATCAAAATGCCATACAATTCCATCACCCCCCAAAATCTCCCTCTTGTTATCCCTTCATAGTCACATCTAACTCCACCCATAAATTATTTCAATCTCTGACCTTTTCTCCATCACCATAGTTTTGTCTGAAAGTGCCGTGTAAATGGATTCATATATAGCATCTGATCTTTGAGACTAAGTTCTTTCATTCAACACAGTGCTTTTGCAGTTCATCCAAGGTGCTGTCTCAGTAGTTTATTCCTTCTATTGTTAAGTGGTATTCCATTGTATGGATGTACCAGTTCGTTTATACATTCATCTGCTGAAGGACATTTGAGTTTTTTCTGGCTTTTGGCAATTATGAGTATGCATTTATGTACAAGTGTTTTAGTGGACATAAATTTTCATTTCCCTAGGGTAAATACGTAGGAGTGGGATTAGTACATGACGTGATAATTGAATATGTAATTTTATAAAAACTGTCAAACTGTTTTCAGTAGTAGTTGTACCATTTTGCACTCCCACCAGCAATGTATGAGAATTCCAGCTGCTTCACATGATCACCATCACTTGGAATTATCTGAATTTTTATTTAGTCATTCTGTTAAGTGTATAGTGGTATCTCACTAAGTTTTTTTAAATTTGCATTTCCCTAATGTCTAATGAGAGTGAACATCTTTTCCATAAAAGATGTTTGTCCTCTGTATATCCTCTTGATGAAGTGTCTGTTCAAGTCTCGTTTATTTTTAAATGAGTTATTTTCTTACTGTTGTGTTTTGTGAGTTCTTTTTATATTGTGTTCTTGTTATATCTAATAATCCTTCACCTAAATCCAGGTCAAGAATATTTTTCCTATGCTTTCTTTTAAAAGTTGTATGTTTTACATTTAGAACTATGATACATTTTAGTTAAATTTTGCATAATATATGAGGTTTAGATTGGAGATTATCCTTATCTATCTATCTATCTTATGTCCCAACACCATTTGTTGAAAAGACTATACTTTCTCCATTGAACTGCCTGTGCACCTTTGCCAAAAATCAACTGGCCATATTTATGTTGGTCTATTTTTGGACTCTCAATTCTGTTGAGATTTTTTTTTCTGGTTCTTCATATACTGAGTAATATTGTATCACATCCTGGGCATTTTGAATCTAATGTTATGAGACCATGGGTCTCGTTTAAACCCTATAAAGAATACTGATAGGTTTTATTCTAGCAGGCTTCGAACTGGTTAGGTTCAGGTCACTCATTTCAACCAGCCTTCTAGAGATTGTGGTTTCAATGCTGAGTCCATTTTTGAAGACTTTGTAATGATCTGGATGGCACCACCCAGCAGACCATTCGATACCTGGGTGGTTGACTGTGATATATTGTCTAGGGTCAGATCTGTGCATGAGCTGCTTGGGTAAGTCCGAAATTCAAAAACAGCTGGATTTATTCTCCCAAGCTCCTTATCCATACATGTTCTCCCAGTATTTTATTGTTCCATAAAACTTCCTTTCAGCTGTGGTCAATCAGTGGTACAGATCATATAGGAAAGGCAAGATAAACGTCTGAATCTTTACCTTTATTTGCTAGTTTTCAAAATAATGGATTAGTCTACCAGTATCCTCCAATGATGACCTATTAGAGTTTTTCTTTCTTTTTAAAGAATCATTTTGATCTCATGGATTTAAACATATTTGATCTGTTCAGATCCATTGCAATTATTAACCTTATTGATGAGTACAAATTTAGTAGAGAACTCTTTCTGACCATTTGACTGCCTTGATAAACCATGCATTTGGCCAAGTCACTTGTCTGAATTATAGTGGGAACAGATGATGATAAATCAGTAAGACTCCCGGAAGACTGATCTTTTCCTTAAGGACCCATTACCATTACTGGCCAGCAAGTATTCAGGAATGAAGTACAATGTCATCCATCCATTCATTTTTAATTATTTGCTCACTCATTGAACCAACAAACATTTATTGAATGCATACCATGTGCCAGCCTCTGTGTTAGGCACAGGGATCTCAATAGCAAGTAGAAATAGGCATGTTCCCTGCCCTCAGGGAGATTACATTCTAGTCAGGGAAATAGAGACATTGGTGAGATAATTGCACAAACACACGTTAAATTGTGATGTGTCAGGAACTAAAAAAGATAACTTTTTTTTTTTTTTTTGCGGTACGCGGGCCTCTCACTGTTGTGGCCTCTCCCGTTGCAGAGCACAGGCTCCGGACGCGCAGGCTCAACGGCCATGGCTCACGGGCCTAGCCGCTCCGAGGCATGTGGGATCTTCCCGGACCGGGGCACGAACCCGTGTCCCCTGCATCGGCAGGCGGACTCTCAACCACTGCACCACCAGGAAAGCCCTAAAAAGGATAACTTTGAGGAGGAGGTATGAAAGTGAGCAGTAGAGTCGGTCTCTTCTGGAAGGTCAGGGAAGGCCTCCCTTAGAGAAGATAACTTGTCTGACATCTGAGGGAGGGGAAGAGGCTGACCAAGCAAAAGGAGGAGGGCATGACAGTAAATGTAATCTTGAATACTTATATATTATAATCTCTCCCTGTTGATCCTGGTTATATGTTATAATCCGGCCCCATGCAGACTGTAATCCTCCTAAGCCTAGATTGAAAAAAACATATATTTTGAAGGCTTCCATTGCTGTTTAAACAAATTTTTGTCCCTCACTTACATTTCCCTTCTCCAACAAATCCCACTAACCTCTTCTGGCCATCAAGTTGAGCATACACAATAGGCTATTTGGACAAATAAACAAACATAGATTTTCTATTCACTCCCTATGAAAGAAAACTCCATCTAGAGGATCTTATAAAGATTCCTTGTCCTTTCCCTGATTTTTCTTTGGAAGACTGTTGATTTCCTTCAAGAAGAGTTCAGGAGCACTTAATTATCTGCAGGACAAGTTGAATCCCATCTCCAAACTCAGTTTTGATTCTAGCTGAGCCCACTAGGCAGTGGGCCCCCATGGGGCTTGCTTCAGCTGCTTGCATCTGCATTGGTTACTCCTGGTAGCCAGGCCTTGACATAAAGAAAGAGAAAGCGTGGATGGTAGCTAAAGAAATTGCCACATACCTGCCTGTTTACCCTGGGAATCATCCCCTTAGAGGTAGGCCTGGCCTTTACAGTGAGTGGAGAGGCTTGACACAGACAGAGGGCAAGGGAGAGCAAAAGAGTGGATGAGTGGAGTGGCCTTCTACCTTAAATTAGGAGGTTTGATCCTGACAAGTGCTCTTGGCACCCCTCTGTTGCTCATAACAATAAGGTGTACTCTGAGAGTGCTGTGAACCCAGCACTGCAATCTTTTCATTTTATTCCTTGTTTCCCAGGTTCGTCTTTTGCCAGCTGCATGCAGGTGAAGGGGGGTCCTGCCCCTGGGCCTGACACAAATGTACTCTTAGCCAGAGTGGCAAGTTGCCACTCTATGGATGCTCATGGTTTACTGCAGGGGAAGAGCCTTATTAGGAGCAGAGCCCTCCCTCTGGTTCAAGGACTCTCCTCCGCAGGTCAGGCACTGTTGACCCCACAGCAACCACCCAAAATCCTTGGTTTGCTGCCCGAGGCTCTCATGTTACAGTTAAAGACCTGCAAATGTCCGTAGAGTCTTGGCCAGAAAGATCTGGCTAGCATTACAATTTCAAGGAGGAAATATTTCATTGTTGACTCTTTTTCCAAACTCAAGTGAGCTAAAGCCAAAGAGGATTTTATTGCTCTTACAGCAAAATATTCCCTGGGAAGATATGGCTTTAGGCCTAAGATGTTTCAAACGATGTCAGGAGCCCTTGATGTCTTTCCTAAGCTATAAAAAAATTGGTGTACTGTTACCAAAAGAAGAAAACATGTTGTTGGATTGCCACAAAATAACAAATATCCATTTTAGTTATTTTAACATACATAGTATGCTTGGATAGGATTATATTTTCTTCTCTCTCCTCCCTTTTTCTGGAGCCTGGCACTTGTCATGGATAAAGAAATGGAGGGGGATGTTTGTAATGCAACTCCAAGAAAAGATGGAGATAAAAAGGTATACAAGATAGCCTGTCCGGAAGTTCACATTTACAGAGCAAGATGGCAAATTATTTCTTTAAAATAATCCACCCAGAGCTTAGCCACTACAGAGGTGTCTTCTCCACCCACTATGCCTACTTTCATCCTCATGATTTGAAACTCCCCTCTTCTTAGGAGTAGAACTGGGTAGAAAATGGAATGACTGCCAACACACAAAGAGGAGGTGGTATCTGGGTGGAGGAAAGAAAGAGATGAAAGAGGGAGGGAGGTTGTGAGATGGGCAGGGAATGTGAAGGAGAAGGTCTGTAGCTAAAGTGCTGGCCCTGGGGATGCTCTAAAATCTCTAGAGAGGCTAAGAGCCATCTACAAAATTCATGGAGACAAGTTACAGAGCCTGGACATTACTGCCAAAGCCTGACCATCCTTTGAACTCAGTAGAGGTAGAAGCAAAGAATTTATGAAACACTCTTTGGGGTTCTGGTGTGCACGCACGCACGTGTGTGTGTGTGTGTGTGTGTGTGTGTGTGTGTGTGTGTGTGTATTAGCCTGGTTGAAGGAGGGAAGTACCAACAGGTGCTTGGATCTCCCCTCCCAGAAGTTGGGAAATGAGCAGAGCCCACAGGAAGGACCAACCAGCTGATGAGTTTCTTTTTTCTTTGTAAATGATTGTCCTACTCACTCTCCTCCAAGATCAGCGTTACATATACCACTCAGTGGCTATCTTGTGAAGGGTTAATGTCTCTGTAGAAAGGCAATGTACCTGAGGAGTTACACTCATAGCTTTGGGGTCAGACAATCCTGGGCTGAGTCCCTTCTCCACCATGTGCTACCCATGCGACTTTGTACTACCTGTGTGACCTTGAGCATGTTATTTCTTCTCACATTTAGTAAGCTCTCAAGAATTGGGAGAGACAATGGTGATACAGATCCCTATTATCTTTACTGAGTTTGCCTGTGTGGGATTTTCAAACTTGAGCCTGAGGGTCAGATTGGGAAGAAAAAAAAAAAAAAAAAAAAACCTTACTGAAATAGCGGTTTAAATGTTTGGGATGAGAGCCTCAGCTTTGCTATTGCCTGAGTATGAGGCCACAGGAGCCACTTCACTGCGCTGGGCTTTGCTTTCTATATCTACACAGTGTGTTTGTATGTGGAGGGGAGGAGTGATGAAAACAAGTGACGCTCCCCATCTCACGGGATCGTGTTGGAACCTGGGTTGGATCTTGCTTTATAAATTTTTGCTGGGAAAAATGGAAGAGTTGGAGAGCCAGAGGACAGGGTGTGGCAGGGGGAAAGAGGGGGGAAAGGAGGAGGGCTGGCTCCACCTTCTAGGTGTTAAGAGTAATATTGCCTGTCCCTTTCCTGGGGCTGTTCAGGACAAGAGCCGAGGGACAGCTCAGCCTCCCTGTGTGGGACATCTATCCCGACCTCCGTGTTTTCCCTTGGGAGCTGAGACCTGCCAGCACAGCCAGCTTCTCTCCTCAGCCCAGCTCAGAACTTTATGCATGCCAATGTATTTATATTCATCTGTTCCGATTCTGAGTAGTGAAAAATCATTTTATGTGCTCCAAGCTGAGAGGGAAGAAAAAGTTCGTACATTGATTCCTTGCGGTCTAGGGAGTCATGGGATGGCTTCTATAATTCTAGAAATTATGACAAGGCATCCATAAAGATGAGGCAGAATCCCCATGCAGCAGTTCCGGTAGCTCAATGGAACATTATTTAATACCCATTCGTGGCAGTGTGGCAGCACTGAAAGACTTCATTTAATTCCTTCATCACAGTTAGAGAATGAGCAGACAGCAGGCTGGGCATGTGGAGCCCCAGGAGCTCCTCTGCCCCCCCCAGACTGGGGCCCAGGGATTTGTGGCTGTTTGGGCTTTGTCCATTGTTATCTTGTGCACTTCTAAAAAGTGATTGTCTGTTTAATTTACATTTAGAGCTCTCTCAACCTAAAACCAGGTTCTACCGAAAACGTTCTGAGTTGATTCAGTTCCATTCCATTCAAATTAATTCAATCAAAGGAACATTTGTGGAGCAACTAGTTGCTGCTATGCTAGATCTGTGGGGGGCATAAAAATGAACCAGGCCAGGCCCCTGCTTCCCCAAAGCTAGGTGGATGTTCAGCAGTTGCTCCTTAAAGCTCCGTAAATTGTAGGATAAAGGCAGTATTGGAAATTGAACACAGTTCAAGCCTCTCACTGACCAGATTGGCCAGTTCTCTTCCATTTTCCATTGTTTTCACCCTGATCTGCTTCCTTTACCTAATAAAGAACACAGCAATTAGTTCAGCAAATATTAAAGACCTAAGTGTATGCCCAGCATAGAGGCAGTGTGGGAGGAAAACTAATTGTTCTCATTCATTTACCAGCTTATTGGATAGTATCAGGAGCCCACATTAGAGAGCCAGTTGGTCGGGTCGTGAAAAAGGGCAAGTTGACGACTTCTCTAAGCTCCATTTCCTCATCTGCACGTGGAAATGATAATAACATGCACCCTCATGGCTGTGAGAACTAAAGGAGCTAATGTGTGTACAAAATTCAGCGTATTTCCTAGCACATGGTAGGTGCTCAAGAGCTGCTTTCTATCATCATCATCATTGCCTATTTTAGAACAGAAATTCCTAAAGGTCAGTGATAGTTGCATTTTGTGGATGACAAACAGCCTCCAGCACCTGTTAACAAGTGATCAGGAATTCATAAATACTAATAAAATACTAAACGTTAAGTGTTTTAAATCTCTCCCCCATGCCTCTGTCAGTCAGGAAGACTGTATTGAGTTACCTCCAATTGTATCATCCTTCGCAGCGCTGAATCTGGGCCTGGTAAACGGGAAAATGAAGGAAGTGAGAGGCTAAGTGGGGTTACATGATAGGGAGCGGAGACAGAGCCATCATGGAGAGAGACCAGGGAGGGTTCTGCAGACCTGGTTTGGGATAGAGCATGGGGGAAACCTTGAGAGGGAGAGGCCAAAGACTTGGGGATAGGTCCCTTTTGTTTGAGAGAGAGAAAGAAAAAGAGAGAGAAAGAGAGAGAGAGAATAAACGAATGGATGGATGAATGAATGAATGAAAGAAAGAAAAGCCCTTAAGGCAGCACAGGCCTCCACAGGTCTCAGAAGGGCTCTGCTGTTACCCTCTGGAAATTTTTAATAACTTGTCAACAAGGGGCCCAGATTTTCATTGTGCACTGGGCCCTGCAAATTGTGTACCTGGTCCTACCTTAGGGAGAGATTTGTTACAGTTTCACTGTGTGAAATGAATGGAATCCCTTTTTAGCGTTTTCTTGAGATTTAAACAGTTTTCGATTCTTGGGGGTGGGGTGGGTCAATTGTGGATCCTTTGACTAAAACTCTGGACGAGGCTGGGCCTCAAGCTGGTTCCGCTTTACCCAGATTCCATAGCAGAAGAGCACTCTTCCCTCTATTCTGCTGTAGGCATCCTCCTGCACCCGTCCCAGCCCAAATTCATTTGCAAGATCCTTGGGAAGTCTGCGGGCAGCCTCCGATGTGTGCTCACTCCATCAGCCCCTGGGGAAACCCAGTACAACACTCTACACTCCATTCCATTATCCTGGCAAAGTGCTGAAAGAAAAGGCTGCAGAGGGCTTCCCTGGTGACGCAGTGGTTGAGAGTCCGCCTGCCGATGCAGGGGACACGGGTTCGTGCCCCGGTCCGGGAAGATCCCACATGCCGCGGAGCGGCTGGGCCCGTGAGCCATGGCCGCTGGGCCTGCGCGTCCGGAGCCTGTGCTCCACAACGGGAGAGGCCACAACAGTGAGAGGCCCAAGTACCGCAAAAAAAAAAAAAAGAAAAAGAAAAGGCTGCAGGTGTTCCTTGGGGGGTTCAGATAAAGGAAGCAGTGTCCCTAGCCGTGCTGTGTAGGACACGGGGAAGTTCTCACTCCTGGAGTTCACCCTGGGAAGGTGCGCACTTCTGCTTCTGTGTGGATGTTGCGCAGAGCCGCTTTCTTGTCCTGCCTTACATTCTGACAGAAGGGCACCGTGTAGAGAGGATAAGGTACTGTGAGTTCAGCCCATTATCTAATGGTTTCAAGGGTCATTTTGATCTTGTCAGGATCAGCAGGCCTCCTTTCAGCTGACCTAGAAAGGCTGACAGAAACAATAAATGAACAATTTTGAAACTCTTTTTCTGAGTTATACTCTGGAGACAAATTCTGCTGTAAAGACTGATCTCTAGCCCCCTCTCCACTTGCCAGCCCACCATTTTCAGAGGTGATCACCCCCGTCTCTGACCACCATGTGGTCATCAGCTTATCTTGCCAACATTGTGTCAGCAAGCGATTTGCTGTCGCTTCTCTGTCTGCCCTGTAGCGCCTACACCACAAAGAGCCCGACGTGATGTATACCTCACAGCACACTTTCGTCTCTAATTTAGTGCCTACATCGCTGTAATAGCTGTATTGAACTGAAGCTGAGAAAAATCAGCCTTGCCACCCTCCATTTTTAGGGAGTCTGTGATAGGTTGGAGGATTAACCTGTTGATCACTAGTCAGAAATCATTACCTCTCACCCCCTTCTGCCTCGTCAATAAATGGCACCGAATTTCAATTCCAGGAGACACATTCAAAACAGGGGTGTCTAGAGCTGTGCATAGGACTATAAATAGGGTGGAATCTAAAGGAAAGCATTTAAACCCAAGAGACAGATTACAGGTTACACCACACCCTATAAAGGATTTAGACTTCTAAAAATATTAACATTTCTTCTGTAACAGATTGTTCCGCTCATGGAAATTACAATTAATGTCATTTTTTGATACTGACCATGAAAACTACATATATTTTCTTCAGACATGGTATTTTAACTAAGTAGTGAAATAAAGCAGTAAGTAACTGTAAATGGATTTCAAAGACTGTATTGCCTGAACTGTCTAGATCTGTATGTTTTTATGAAAAGTTTCTCATGCCTTGTTTAAGTGCCCCCAACTCTAGAGCTGAGCGAGATCTAGTTGGCCTGAAATACCATCAGACTCCTAATAATGAGGTCAGTTTGGCATGAAAAACTGGCTGTAAAGAGCACTTTATAAAACAGTAAAAATCTATACTACAAATGTTATAGTGGGACCAACAAATGTCAAATTAAAGTTGGGGGAGTGGACACAAAAATCCACGAAAAGTGGATGCTTCTCGTTTGAACTAAAGACATTAGTGTGAGCCAGGGTTTCTATGTTCGGTAGAATGTTTGCTTCACAGAATCTTAATCGAAATTACGTTAAAAAGCAAAAAAAGAGCTCTGTGGTAAGGTAGACTTAAGATTCTCTGAGCTAAACAAAGCCCAGAGGGTTTTCTTATTGTAAGAATTCTCACTGCTTTTAATTTGCTTAACTGCCGTGTGAATGAGCAAGGGCAGAGGGAGAACCTGGGACAGAACACTCACCAAACTTGCTGGAAATTAGAAAGTTTTTCTGAGAAATATTTCAAGGGATTAGAGTTCTGGGACCCCCCTTGGGAAAACGTGTCTCGGTCCTGGGGGCACGTTTGGAGGGGAAGGTGTCGAGTGGGCCTGTGTGTAGGCCACAGTGCTGGAGTGCTCAGTGACCTAGGGTCCTGTGGCCACCTGGGCTGGCACCTGAGGGAGCCATTACGTTCCCCTCTCCTCATAGGGCTCCTTTATGAAATTCAGATAACCATCCGGAGCGATTTGACAGGAGGACACATAGGCTACAGCTCCAAAGTATCAGGTTAATTTGCTTGTGTTCTTTGAAGTTTGAAATCTTTGAAGTTTTGGTTTCCCTTGAGAGGTGAAGATCAGAAAACAAACGCCAAAGGTCTTTATACACTGTGGAAAGAAAGTACAATTAACAACCGTGGAGTGCTCCCCAAATGCCTTGGCCAGAGTGCTGGAGTTCTAGTGTTCACAAACTTTGACTCTACTGGAGTTTTAATGGGGTGATAGTCCCCGGGAATCCAGGAATGCTGGAATCATGCCTTGCCAATCACTTTCCCACTGCCCTCCCCTGTGAGGTTCTGAAGAGTGTTATATACCTAAGGATCAAGAATATGCTTGAAGCTATCTCTTTATTTACAGCTACTTGCTTTTGAGCTCTGGTAAAGGCATCTAAGTGGGGTCCTCCGGTTCTGTTCTTTTTCACAGATCTGAATTTCAGTATCTACCACTGTCCACCCACCAGAAGAAGTTGAGGAGGGAGGGGCTGCAAGGCGGCTGGAGAATAAGCCTGGCACAATGCTCTTACCAGCTGCCAGCCTGGAGAAGCTGAGAGAGCAGGAGGGGAGGTTGACAGTTCAGCATCAATCCTGTAAGGAATAGGCGCTGACAATAAGCCCCATCCCATCAGATGTACTAAGAAGAGGACTGTCTTACTCCAGTCTGGCGGCTGTAACACAATACCACACCCTGTGTAGCTTTAAACAACAAAAATGTATTTCTCACAGTTCTGGGTGCTGGAAGTCCAAGATCAGTGTGCCAGTATGGTCGGGCTCCGGTGAGAACCCTCTTCCAGTCACAGACTGCTGACTTCTGGTTGTGTCTTCACTTGCTGGAAGGAGCCAAGGGAGCTCTCTTGGGCCTCTTTTATTTAATTTATATACATATGTATATTTTTTAATTTTTTGAATTTTATTTTATTTTTTTATATAGCAGGTTCTTATTAGTTATCCATTTTATAGATATTAGTGTATACATGTCAATCTCAATCTCCCAGTTGATTCCACCACCACCACCACCACCACCCCCACCACTTTCCCCCTTGGTGTCCATACCTTTGTGCTCTACATCTGTGTCTCAACTTCTGCCCTGCAAACCGGTTCGTCTGTACCATTTTTCTAGGTTCCACATATATGCATCAATATATGATATTTGTTTTTCTCTTTCTGATTTACTTCACTCTGTATGACAGACACTGGTCCATCCACATCTCTACAAATGACCCAGTTTTGTTCCTTTTTATGGCTGAGTAATATTCCATAGTATATATGTACCACATCTTCTTTATCCATTCGTCTGTCGATGGGCATTTAGGTTGCTTCCATGACCTGGCTATTGTAAATAGTGCTGCAATGAACATTAGGGTGCATGTGTCTTTTTGAATTATAGTTTTCTCTGGGTATATGCCCAGTAGTGGGATTGCTGGGTCATATGGTAATTCTATTTCTAGTTTTTTAAGGAACCTCCATACTGTTCTCCATAAGGCTGTATCACTTTACATTCCCACCAACAGTGCAAGAGGGTTCCCTTTTCTCCACACCCTCTCCAGCATTGGTTGTTTGTAGATTTTCTGATGATGCCCATTCTAACTGGTGTGAGGTGATACCTCATTGTAGTTGTGATTTGCATTTCTCTAATAGTTAGTGATGTTGAGCAGCTTTTCATGTGCTTCTTGGCCATCTGTATGTCTTCTTGGAGAAATGTCTATTTACATCTTCTGCCCATATTTGGGTTGGGTTTTTTTTTTTTAATATTGAGCTGCATGAACTGTTTATATATTTTGGAGATTAATCCTTTGTCCATTGATTCGTGTGCAAAAATTTTCTCCCATTCTGAGGCTTGTCTTTTCGTCTTGTTTATGGTTTCCTTTGCTGTGCAAAAGCTTTTAAGTTTCATTAGGTCCCATTTGTTTATTTTTGTGTTTTTGTTTTTACTTCCATTACTCTAGGAGGTGGATCATAAAAGATCTTGTTGTGATTTATGTCAAAGAGTGTTCTTCCTATGTTTTCCTCTAAGAGTTTTATAGTGTCTGGTCTTACATTTAGGTCTCTAATCCATTTTGAGTTTATTTTTGTGTATGGTGTTAGGGAGTGTTCTAATTTCATTCTTTTACATGTAGCTGTCCAGTTTTCCCAGCACCACTTATTGAAGAGACTGTCTTTTCTCCATTGTATACCCTTGCCTCCTTTGTCATAGATTAGTTGACCATAGGTGCGTGGGTTTATCTCTGGGCTTTCTATCCTGTTCCATTGATCTATATTTCTGTTTTTGTGCCAGTACCATACTGTCTGGATTACTGTAGCTTTGTAGTATAGTCTGAAGTCAGGGAGTCTGATTCCTCCAGCTCCGTTTTTTTCCCCCAAGACTGCTTTGGCTCTTCGGGGTCTTTTGTGTTTCCATACAAATTTTAAGATTTTTTGTTCTAGTTCTGTAAATAATGCCATTGGTAATTTGATAGGGATTGCATTGAATCTGTAGATTGCTTTAGGTTCCAGTCATTTTCACAAAGTTGATTCTTCCAATCCAAGAACATGATGTATCTCTCCATCTGTTGATATAATCTTTAATTTCTTTCATCAGTGTCTTATAGTTTTCTGCATACAGGTCTTTTGTCTCTCTAGATAGGTTTATTCTTAGGTATTTTATTCTTTTGTTGCAGTGGTAAAGGGGAGTGTTTCCTTAATTTCACTTTCAGATTTTTCATCATTAGTATATAGGAATGCAAGAGATTTCTGTGCATTAATTTTGTATCCTGCAACTTTACCACATTCATTGATTAGCTCTAGCAGTTTTCTGGTGGCATCCTTCAGATTCTCTATGTACAGTGTCATGTCATCTGCAGACAGTGACAATTTTACTTCTTCTTTTCCAATTTGAATTCCTTTTATTTTTTTTCTTCTCTGTTTGACATGCTAGGACTTCCAAAACTATGTTGAATAATAGTGGACATCCTTATCTTTTTACTGATCTTAGAGGAAATGCTTTCAGTTTTTCACCGTTGAGATGATGTTTGCTGTGGGTTTGTCGTATATGGCTTTTATTATGTTGAGGTAGGTTCCCTCTGTGCCCACTTTCTCGAGAGTTTTTATCATAAATGGGTGCTGAATTTTGTCAAAAGCTTTCTCTGCATCTACTGAGATGATCATATGGTTTTTCTCCTTCAATTTGTTAATATGGTGTATCACATTGATTGATTCATATATATTGAAGAATCCTTGAATCCCTGGGATAAATCCCACTTCATCATGGTGTATGATCCTTTTAATGTGTTGTTGGATTCTGTTTGCTAGTATTTTGTTGAGGATTTTTGCATCTATATTCATCAGTGTTATTGGTCTGTAACTTTCTTTTTTTGTAGTATCTTTGTCTGGTTTTGGTATCAGGGTGATGGTGGCCTCGTAGAATGAGTTTGGGAGTTTTCCTTCCTCTGCAATTTTTTGGAAGAGTTTGAGATGGATGGGTGTTAGCTCTTCTCTAAATGTTTGATAGAATTCACCTATTAAGCCATCTAGTCCTGGACTATTGTTTGTTGCAAGATTTTTAATTCCAGTTTCAATTTCATTACTTGTGATTGGTCTGTTCATATATTCTGTTTCTTCCTGGTTCAGTCTTGGAAGGTTATACGTTTCTAAGGATTTCTTCCAGGTTGTCCATTTTATTGGCATAGAGTTGCTTGCAGTAGTCTCTTATGATGCTTTGTATTTCTGCGGGGTCCATTGTAACTTCTCCTTTTTCCTTTCTAATTTTATTGATTTGAGTCCTTGCCATTTTTTTCGTGATGAGTCTGGCTAAAGGTTTATCAATTTTGTTTATCTTCTCAAAGAAACAGCTTTTAGTTTTATTGATCTTTGCTATTGTTTTCTTTCTTTCTATTTCATTTATTTGTGCTCTGATCTTTATGATTTCTTTCCTTTTACTAACTTTGGATTTTGTTTGTTCTTCTTTCTCTAGTTCCTTTAGGTGTAAGGTTAGGTATATTTGAGATTTTTCTTCTTTCTTGAGGTAGGCTTGTATTGCTCTAAACTTCCCTCTTAGAACTGCTTTTGCTGCATCCCATAGGTTTTGGATCATCGTGTTTTCATTGTCATTTGTCTCTAGGTAATCTTTGATTTCTTCAGTGATCTCTTGGTTATTTAGTAGCGTATTGTTTAGCTTCCATTTGTTTGTGTTTTTTAGATTTTTTTCCCCTGTAATTGATTTCTAATCTCATATATTTTGGTCAGAAAAGATGCTTGATATGATTTCAATTTTCTTAAATATACTGAGGCTTGATTTGTGACCAAAGATGTGATCTATCCTGGAGAATGTTCCATTGCACTTGAGAAGAAAGTGTAATCTGCTGCTTTTGGATGGAATGTCCTATAAATATCAATTCATTCTATCTGGTCTCTTGTGTCATTTAAAGCTTGTGTTTCCTTATTAATTTTCTTTCTGGATCATCTGTCCATTGGTGTAAGTGAGGTGTTAAAGTTCCCCACTATTATCATGTTAATGTGGATTTCCTCTTTTATAGCTGTTAGTAGTTGCCTTATGTATTGAGGTGCTCCTATGTTGGGTGCATATATATTTATAATTGTTATATCTGCTTCTTGGATTGCTCCCTTGATCATTATGTAGTGTCCCTCCTCGTCTCTTGTAACATTCTTTATTTTAAAGTCTATTTTATCTGATATGAGTATTGCTACTCCAGCTTTCTTTTGATTTCCATTTGCATGGAATATGTTTTTCCATCCCCTCACTTTCAGTCTGTATGTGTCCCTAGGTCTGAATTGGGTCTCTTTTAGACAACATGTATATGGGTCTTGTTTTTGTATCCATTCAGTGAGCCTGTGTCTTTTGGTTGGAACATTTAATCCATTCATGTTTAAGGTAATTATTGATATGTATGTTCCTATTACCATTTCATTAATTGTTTTGGGTTTGTTTTTGTAGGTCCTTTTCTTCTCTTGTGTTTCCCACTTAGAGAAGTTCCTTTAGCATTTGTTGTAAAGCTGGTTTGGTGGTGCTGAATTCTCTTAGCTTTTGCTTGTCTGTAAAGCTTTTGATTTCTCCATCGGATCTGAATTAGATCGTTGCTGGCTAGAGTAATCTTGGTTAGCTAGAGTAATCTTGGTTGTAGGTTCTTCCCTTTCATCACTTTAAGTATATTATGCCACTCCCTTCTGGCTTGTAGAGTTTCTGCTGAGAAATCAGCTGTTAACCTTATGGGAGTTCCCTTGTATGTTATTTGTCATTTTTCCCTTGCTGCTTTCAATAATTTTTCTTTGTCTTTAACTTTTGCCAGTTTGATTATTATGTGTCTCAGCGTGTTTCTCCTTGGGTTTATCCTGTATGGGACTCTCTGTGCTTCCTGGACTTGGGTGGCTATTTCCTTTCCCATGTTAGGGAAGTTTTCTACTATAATCTCTTCAAATATTTTCTCAGGTCCTTGCTCTCTCTCTTCTCCTTCTGGAACCCCTATAATGCAAATGTTGGTGCGTTTAATGTTGTCCCGGAGGTATGTTAGGCTGTCTTCATTTCTTTTCATTCTTTTTCCTTTATTCTGTTCTGCAACAGTGAATTCCACCATTCTGTCTTCCAGGTCACTCATCCGTTCTTCTGCCTCAGTTATTCTGCTATTGATTCCTTCTAGTGTAGTTTTCATTTCAGTTATTGTATTGTTCATCTCTGTTTGTTTGTTCCTTAATTCTTCTAGGTCTTAAACATTTCTTGCATCTTCTCGATCTTTGCCTCCATTCTTTTTCCGAGGTCCTGGATCATCTTCACTATTATTATTCTGAATTCTTTTTCTGGAAGGTTGCCTATCTCCACTTCATTTAGTTGTTTTTCTGGGGTGTTATCTTGTTCCTTCATCTGGTACCTAGCCCTCTGCCTTTCCATCTTGTCTATCTTTCTGTGAATGTGGTTTCTGTTCCACAGGCTGCAGGATTGTAGTTCTTCTTGCTTCTGCTGACTGCCCTCTGTTGGATGAGGCTGTCTAAGAGGCTTGTGCAAGTTTCCTGTTGGGAGGGATTGGTGGTGGGTAGAGCTGGCTGTTGCACTTGTGGGTAGAGCTCAGTAAAACTTTAATCTGCTTGTCTGCTGATGGGTGGGGCTGGGTTCCCTCCCTCTTGGTTGTTTGGCCTGAGGCGACCCAATACTGGAGCCTACCTGGGCTCTTTGGTGGGGCTAGTGGCAGACTCTGGGAAGGCTCATGGCAAGAAGTACTTTCCAGAACCTCTGCTGCCAGTGTCCTTGTCCCCCTGTTGAGAGAGATCCACCCCCCACCTCTGCAGGAGACCCTCCAACACTAGCAGGTAGGTCTGGTCCAGTCTCCTATGGGGTCACTTCTCCTTCCCCTGGGTCCCCATGTGCACACTACTTTGTGTGTGCACACCAAGTGTGGAGTCACTGACTCCCCCAGTCCTGTTGATGTCCTGCAATCAAATCCCTCTGGTGTTCAAAATCTGATTCTCTAGAATTCCTTCTCCCATTGCCGGACCCCCAGGTTCGGAAGCCTGACATGCGGCTCAAAACCTTCACTCCAGTGGGTGGACTTCTATGGTATAAGGGTTCTCCAGTTTGTGAGTCACCCACCCAGCAGTTATGGGATTTGATTTTATTGTGATTGCACCCCTCCTACCGTCTCATTGTGACCTCTCCTCTGTCTTTGGATGTGGGGTATCTTTTTTGGTGAGTTGTTCAGCAGTTAGTTGTGATTCTGGTCTTCTTGCAAGAGGGAATGAGAGTACATCCTTCTACTTTGCCATCTTGAACCAATCTCTGGGCCTCTTTTATAAAGGCATTAACGTCATTCCTGAGGGCTCTGCCCTCATGACCTAATTACCTCTGAAAGGCCCACCTCCTAATACAATCACACTGGGCATTAGAATCTCAACATATGAATTTGGAGGCAGCAAAACATTCAGACCATGGTACAGAGTGCCCTCTGATGATGAAGAAAGAGAGAAATAAGAATCAGCAGATTTAGCCCTAGTCTTCGTCTGCTGATTGGATGATTATTTAGACCTGATTCCATGCCTGGCTTCCCCTCTTCATGCAAGCACCTGAAGCCTTAGTAAGGTCCAAGCCAACATCCCGATGGTAACCATCAACATCACATCAATTGCCAGGTTCCATCTGTGTGGACCATAAAAGCATCTTGCCTTGGGACCAAGACTGGGAGATGCAGAGGAGATGGGATCGGGGCTGCTACCACCTTCTTTGCTTATGAAATGAACCCACATAGATATCTTGGCCCCCATCCTTTAAAGGAGTTGAGTATACAATTTGACCCCAGTAGATGGATCAGAGAAGATTAGAATGAACCATTTCCCTCACTTCTTTCCTTCTCTGGGTAACTTGAGTCCCATCTGGGTTTCTGTTTCTGAGCCTGGTTTGATTCTGATCCTGACCCTGGGATCATAGATTCCGCATTGAATAGCGTTCTGAAAAGTCAGCTGGCCTTCTTATGCATCCTCAGGCACATTGAGTCTGCCCCAGAGACACAGAGTTCTATTTTTTAACAACTCTTTTGCTATTAAGAAATGTTTCCTTATATGTAACCTCATGCTTTTGTACTGCACTTTGTGGAGGCAAAAAAACAACTGGATATTATCTGTGGTTGAGTCTTCTGTGTGCTCAAAGATTCTTGGTCTTACTTGTTCTAGGTTGAAAAATCCAATCTTAACCTCTTTTTTATAATTCTTATTTTCCTTCTTTTCACCATATTGTGAATGTTCCAAGAAAAAACTTCCTTAAATTTGTTAATCATTAGAATCATCTGGAGACCTTTCTAAACGCACCAAATTGCACACCATTCTCCAGGCTTCCTGTATAAGACTTATAGGGACTGGGGTGGTTTGGAGCTTGGGCAGGAATTACCATTTTTAAATAGGACAAATAAATTATTGGGATCTTTTTGAAGTGTGTGCCCAAATTACAGTTCTCCCTTTCTCAGGGAATGGCACCCATTCTTCAAATGTGGGTGCCTGGCATCCAGGTTGGCACTAGTGTTATGGATGGGGGGACATCTGGTTCAAATGAGGCCAAAGAGTGTCTTATTCCCAGAATTTGGAAATGGCACTTAGAGACAGGAGGTCAATCTCTGAGGGCGATTAGAAGTATGACATGAAAAAAATGGAGAAACCAAATTATGACCTGAAGATAGAGAGCAGAGAAAGATGGTCTGCAGAGACGAAGTAGAGTGAAACAGCTCTCTGAGATATTCAAGAGAAAAGAGAAAAGCATTCCAATGGCTCTAGGCTCTGGTTCTGGTCTCAGCATTCCTTCCCCAAGAGTCCATGTGGTCTCTGTCCTATGTGGGTGACCTTCCCTTCTTGCCTAACCTAGCTAAAGCAGATTTTCATTACCAGCCACCAAAAGGAGTCTGTCAAATATGCAACTAATGGCTCCACCAGGATTGTTGATAAGCTCACAGCCTATGTCTTCTTTCCCTGTTGACTATAGAACTCTCTGTTTTGCTTTCCTGAGAGGACACATGCCTCTTGACTTTGAAAGAATATTTCATTGACATCATCTGACTAGGCAATTTTAATACTCCCCAAACTTTGAATGATTACCATTGAACAATTTTCTCAATTTTTCTAATAGGATAAAAACCACTAATATTTACTAACTGATGCATTCACCCCAAACCTGTAAAGGCAATACTATTATTGGCCCATTTTACATGTGAGGAAATTGAGGCATAGAAGGGGTAAATAACTTTCCTTAGGTCACAAAGCTGGTAAATGGTGGGTCCAGCACTTGAACCCAGATGTGACCACAGACTCTAAAATTTCAACCACTTTGATATACTTGGATTGAAACCAAAATTCAGTGGTCGAGGGAAAAACACTTGATGCTGCCTAAGAAGTAATGTGCAAATACTCGTTTCTGTACTAAGAGAACATTCCAGTTTGGACTCAATAGGAAGAAGCAAACAAGGTGGGTTAGGGGGCTCTGGTAGTTTTCATAGATGAGTCAGGACTTGAATTGAGGCCAGAGAGAGGTGGGGATAGAGAGTGTTGCCATCTTACCACCCATTTCCTCCTTTAAACAGATCTCTGATTTTATTCATATATCCATCCCTTCCCCAAGTGACCCATGTGCTAGGGATAGGCTGTCCTCCGGGAAAATGCCTTATTTTCTATGGGTAAACCCATCCCCCTTGCCAGTAATTGGGCATGTGACCCAACTTAGGCCAGTGAGATGCTGGGAGAGGTTTTCTGGGGAGTTTATGAGACAACTTTGTCTGAATCTTATGGGAAAAATTTCAGAAGAGATTCTCTCTTCTGATCTGGGTGTTATTCTGTCAGTTAGCTATTGCCACAAAAATATGCATGGCAAAATCCCATACAATCTCAGTACCAGAGACTGGTAAGCATCTATTTAGTGATCTAGGCCTTGCTTGTTGCAACTCAGTTCTCCTGACATTGGCTGGGCTCACTAATTAGAGTCTGGGGATCAGTTGAGCTAGCTTGTGTTCTACACCAGAGTCTCCCATTCCGTCCCAGGACCGGTAAGCTAGCCTACATGTGTTCTTCTCAAGACAGTGGCACCAGTGTAAGAGCACCAGAGGAAATACGCAAGCATATCTCAAGCCTAGTCTCCATCACATCTACCAACGTTTCATTGGCTAAAGAAAATCACATGGTTAAGCTTAGTATCAAGTCCACCCTTCCTGGGAGTGATGGGGAGGGTGTTATATATTTCTGAGAAATAGTTTAATCTACCACAGGGCCGTGCATGGATATGAGACCCAGGAGAATGACAGCCCCTCTCCTTTTCAGCCTGCAGATAAAGCCAACTCACATGGAGAAAAGGGGATCCGAGAGAACCCCAGGAAAGCAGAGCTGGAACCACTAGATCAAATCAACCTGAAGTTTTAGTCGACATCTGGACTTTTGGTAATGTTGGCCAAGTTTGACATTATTTAAGCAAGTTTGAGGTAGATATTCTGTTACTTGCAGCTGAAACTCTCCCAATTCAGAGTTTTTCTTGCAACATTTAGGAACAGAGGCCCAGAGATGTGAAAAAACAGCACATAGGGAAAAAGTAATGCAAAGAGCCTGGAGAGACTATATATATGCACACACACACATATATACTGGCCAAGTGTTTTGTCCTTGAAAACCCAACCACACTTTTATCACCCACACAACTTGCAGCAGATCTGTTCCTTCTTGATTTTGTGTAATTTGATTCATTCACAGGTGTTTGTGCATCTGGCCTTCCAGTTGGTATGGTGACAGCCTGACTGAACTGTGGCATTTATTATTCACTACATGCTCTTGTCAAGTCAGTAAGAAGCAGGTTTGGTTTTTTTCAAGCAACCCAGGGGACTGAGTCATTTAGGAGAAAATGTGGCCCTATACCTCCTCTGATGCTGATGCTTGAAATTCTCCTGTTAAAACTCTACCACTTTCCTCTGCTCACGTTGACTGAGGTGTTTCCTTCCTTTTGGTAGAGCTCTTGTTTCCTAGCTATGGAAGGCAACATTCATTTCCACCTTCCACCCTCCTTATGTTACAGTAATAACAGGACATAAATTGAGTGGGCAGCTAGTCAAAGGATTTGTAAAAGTCACATTAAAAAAAAAAATACTGGGGGGCTTCTCTGGTGGCGCAGTGCTTGACAGTCCGCCTGCCGATGCAGAGGACACGGGTTCGTGCCCTGGTCTGTAAAGATCCCACATGCCGCGGAGCGGCTGGGCCCGTGAGCCATGGCCGCTGAGCCTGCGCGTCCGGAGCCTGTGCTCCACGATGGGAGAGGCCACAACAGTGAGAGGCCTGCGTACTGCAAAAAAAAAAAAAAAAAAAAAAAAAAAATGGGAAGGAGCGAAGGGTAATATCTCAGAGTAAGAATCAATCATTTAAAATAATACTTATCAAGGCTTACTGTGTGCTTGTAACTCAACTAAGAATTTCTTGGCACCCTAGGAGGTAAAACATTGAGTAAGAACATGGCTAGTATTCACTGGAAACCTACTATGTGCTGGGCACTATATGGGGCCCACCATACACATTATTCGTTCAGTCTTCGCAATGACCCTGGAAAATAACTATGCCTTTCCCTATTTTAGGAAGAAAATGATTAACGTTTCCAAGGTCTCACAGTTAGCATGTGGGGGAGTTAGAGTTTGAACTTGGGCATGTGAGTCCATTTTATTTACACTACACTGTACTTCCTTGAACAAAAGAGACATAGTTCAGTGATTATGGGTATAGATTTGCCTATGGGAATAGTAAAATCTGGCCCAGCTGTCTGCTAGTTGTATGACTTTGGCCAAAACATTTAACCTTCCTGTGCCTCGGTTTCCTCATTTAAAATGAGTATAATCCTGTTATTACCGTCTGAGTATAGTTCTCAGAATTAAATGAGATAATGTACGCAAAACACTTAGCACAATGCATCTCAAACGAAGTTTAATTTTATTATGTAGTGAATGCCTGGCACAGTGCTGTCCATTAGAAGGGTCTCTGATGATGAAAATGTTCTATATCTGCATTATCTAATGCTGTAGCCTCTAGCCACCTGTGGCTATTGAGAACTTAAAATGTGGCTACTGCAAATGAGGAACTGAATTTTTATTTCATTTCATTTTTTTTTACATTTTTAAATTACTTAATTTTTTAACATCTTTATTGGAGTATAATTGCTTTACAATGGTGTGCTAGTTCCTGCTGTATAACAAAGTGAATCAGCTATACATATACATATATCCCCATATCCCCTCCCTCTTGCGTCTCCCTCCCTCCCACCCTCCCTACCCCACCCCTCTAGGTGGTCACAAAGCACCGAGCTGATCTCCCTGTGCTATGCGGCTGCTTCCCACTAGCTATCTATTTTATGTTTGGTAGTGTATATGTGTCCATGCCACTCTCTCACTTCGTCCCAGCTTACCCTTCCCCCTCCCCACGTCCTCAAGTCCATTCTCTGCATCTGCGTCTTTATTCCTGTCCTGCCCCTAGGTTCTTCAGAACCATTTTTGTTTTCAGATTCCATATACATGTGTTAGCATACAGTATTTGTTTTTCTCTTTCTGACTTACTTCACTCTGTCTGACAGACTCTAGGTCCATCGCATTTCATTTCCATTAACAACAATTTAAATAGCCAAACATATCTAGTGACTACCATATTGGACAGCTCAGGTGTAGTGTGTGCCGGATACCGTATGTACAAAAAAGAATAAGATGCCATTCTCACCCATGGGAGGCTTATGGTTTAATGGGAGCTGATAAGCAAATGAGTAGTAGGCGTGGCGATAAGTATTGCAGTGCAGCTATAGACAGAATACTGTGGAATTCAAAGGAGCTTTTCCTGGGGGTCAGGAAAAGCTTTCAGGAGGTAATGACAGTTGAGCAAGGCCTTGAAGGGTGAGTAAAGATTCAGTTCATTCATTCAGCAGATATATGTTGAGTGCCTTCTCTGAGTCAGGCACCGAACTTTGAGAAAGTATGGGAGAGATAAAGGTCAGCGTTCAGAGGCGACATCTGTATTGATTAGACTGTTCAGGAAGGTCTTGTAAAAGGTAGAACTTGAACTGACCCTGGAATCACAGGTAAGATTTGGATGAAGCCGGGAGCTAAGGGGGGGCATTCCGGGTAAAGAGAACAGCACGGGTAAAGAGGCGAAGTTGAGAAGCAGTGACAACCATTACACCATCCTAACTGAAGTAGAGAATATGCTTTGAGGAGAGCTATGGTGCAGTCCTTCTGGGGATGAGCATAAAGTGGGGAGGGCATGAAGCAGGCTTTGAATGCTGGTTAATGCAGTTTTACCTTTATACCCCTGGAGCCACCTGTTGTAAGGCGTGTAAAGTCGTCTGACAGGTGGGCTCAAAGTACGCTTGAAAAACAAAGGCAGAAGTTTCATTTGGAAAGAGTGGCCCATGCAGGGGAAGTTCAGTGTTTAAAACATTTCCTGGTATTCTGACTGCCAGCACCCACTCCCTTCCCATAGCCTTTCCCCTCTTGCCCATACCCCTATGAGAAAGGGTCACCGCTCCATTGAATGTCTGGTTCTGGGGATCTCTCTAGTGTCTACTTCCCACTGCACTGCCTCAAACATTTGGTGCCAGGAAGGGGACAGATGGTGGTTAGAGCATCACCTTTGCAGTGTGACAGGAACAGCAGTGCAGGGGCAGCCTGTCCTGACCAGACTGTGGCAGCATGACTGTAGCCCTGGTTGTCAAGTCTCCTTTGACTCCTGCCTGTTCTCAGAGGCTGACCTTTCTCCTCCTGCAATTCTGATATACTTGCACGAAATCTCCTTTCACTTAAGATCATCAGGGTCAGTTTATGTGGCTTACAGAGAAGAACCTTGGCTGATACATTTGAAAATAATAAACTTGGGAGTGAAAATGCTTGGTGGTGGCCCTAACTCTGCTCTAACCTGTCATCTCAGGAAAGTCTTCCATCCCACGGGGCTCACTTTTCCTGTCTCTCTAATGAGGGATTGGCACTAGTGATTTCTAAGGGAGCTTTTGAGAAAATATGGGCTCCAGGCCATGGCTTGATTTCGGTGCAAGGCAGTGGAAACAGAAGGAAAGGGTGGCTGTAGGAAGTATTTTACACACATGTAAGACATGGTGGCTGATTGCATAGAGAAGGCAAAGAAGTAGAGTGAGTAAAAGATGGTTCAGATGGAATATTTGTCTTAAAATCACCCAAAACTACTTTTGCCATTCTGTTATTGCCTCCATTTGGCCAAAGAATCAGGATTTGCAAACACCCCTCAACTCACCCTCCTTGACGATTCCCCTGTGAACAAGCTTTGTCCATAACCATCTAAATCCATCAGAAGATTTGTAGCTCACTGGTAATGGAGTCATTACTGTAATCTGGACTTTAAAGCTGAAGTAAAGGGCACCTGGTGACAAACAGTCCCTGTGGGGCTTGGGAGTGTGTCCAGATAGATGCAGCCAGTGACGATCTACTCCAGTCTGCTACTTCTCTATTCCTCACATACAGCAAACCTTGGCTCAGCTGAGGACTAATCCATCCTTTAAATACAAGTTCACACTGTTCACTGAGCAAATGTGCGTTGAGCCAGGATCCCTGCTAGGTACCAGGGGTACAAAGGTGGAAAGACACGGTGCCCAGTCTCAAGGGACTCCCAGCAGCTGGGCCTTGAGTGTTGTCCCCAAACTCCCACCTTGTCATTCATTTTGCCCATAGCTGCACTGTGGGCCATCTCTTGACCACGGGCACTGTGCCCAGAGTGGGTGTTCAGATGAATTCACTGAGAACCCCGCATTTCTTTGTTTGGAGTAAAAACCTTACTGTATAGTAGCTAAGAGAGCAGGCCATGGGGTTATACAGATTGGGTTCAAATTCCCTCTCCAAACCTGGCTCTGGACTTATTAAGAGGGTGACTGAGGCAAGCTATTTACCTCTGTGGCCCGGCCTCAGTTTTCTCATCTGTAAAATGGAGCATAGTAATAGCGCCGATTATCTGGAGTTTAAGCAATACGCTGCAAGTGGCATAGAGAATGGCCTCACCGTACATGGCTGCTGTGTCGTTTTAACGATTGGAGAGCTTCAGTGATGCTGTGTATAATTCAGAGCGACGGGGACAGCAGCCTGCCTGCCTCCTTTCTTTCCCTTGTTCTTTCTTTTATCTGTCCTTTCTCACTCTTCCTTTCCCTCATTTTTTTTCTTGTTCTCTCTACATCTCTCTATGCCTCTCTCTCTCACATTCTCTTTCTCTCTTTCTCCCCTCCCTCTCTATCAGAATAAGGGAAGCTATTAGTTATAAATTATATTTAAATGCAAAAAAATATTAAGCAGACAGGCTTGGTGAATTAAATTCCGATTGTGTCCTATTTCCTAAGAAGACAGACCTTACTTTTTTCTTCTCATGATGATAAGGCCCAAGCTTCTCTCGTGCAGCCAAGTTACTCAAAATTCCCCACCGCTGCAGACACACTTAGGAAACGACCCAATAGGAAAGGAAAGACTGCAAAGCACAAATACCTTTTCTTTTCTTTTCTCCAGAATTGCTAACTGATTTTCTGACAGTAGTATTCTGGCTTTCCGGAAAACAAAATAAAGCCTCAAGTGCTTGCCAATTTCTGCGGCGTGATTACTCCTACCATGGTCGAATTCAAGCTTTCAGCATCAAATCACAGAACACAGAGTTGGGCGAGGTGTGCACAGCAAGCTTCAAGCGCTGCCCTTGTGTGTGCCAGCTCAGTCAGGAAACACTGCTCAGGAATGTGCAGACTCGCTGACTCTCGGCCCACCTGTTCAGCCCCCATCCCCAGGGCGCTGGGTCCAGCACAGCTGCCCCAGGCAGGTTCCCTGCCTCCTGCCTCCCTTCTCCGTCCTTCCCTCCATCTGCCAGAATCATCCTCTGAAACCCAGATCAGAATACTTACTTCCACGCTCTGTACTCCCCAGTGGCTCACCCTTGCCACCCAGGCCCTGCGCCATTGCCTTCACCCTGGGGCTATTCCAGGCCTCTCATCTTAATGTAAACCCTGTGACACCTCCGTGTCTTTGCTCACATCCAGCAGGCTGTCTGGAGCCCTTCCCGGAGCTCCCACCCCTGCTCCTTCATCTGCCTGGTGAACCCCAGTCATCTCCAAGGCCTCACTCAAATGCCTTGTCCCTGGTAGCTGTTCTAACCCTCTCTTGTACTCTAGATGGTATCATTTACTCCCTCATCTGGGTCACCTTGACATCTTTCTCTCATATTCCGTGGTAAGGCATATCTCCAGATCCTAAGATAGTAAGAAGACCGTGGGTCCAGGACTGAGCTTTCATTCACTCACTCATACGTGCATTCAGCAAATATTTACGGGTGCCCTTCATGTGCCAAGCATTGTACTGGGTAGAACTGGGAGTAGAATAGAGAGTAAGACACACCCTCTTCTTCTCTGGTAGGATTCATAGTATACTGAGGGTTATAAGCATTGAGCAAACAGACAAAAATAAATACATAATTGCAAATTTGTTTGATGAAGGAAAAGAATAGGATGGTGTGAGAGAAGGTCCTACCAGTGAAAGGTTTTTAAGAAACCTGGAATATAACCTTTTAAGGGATGGGGGCCTCACTCAGGGAACTGAACATGGTGACATGAATTGTATTGTGTGGCAGGCACCCTGCCTTGCCAGCTTATAAATGAAAGCAAGAATCATGCAGTGTTTGCATCTGTGCCACGCTGGACTAGATTTCCAAGCCAGCTCTGGTGTAAGGGGCTTTGACCGAGATAGCCAAAATAAGGGAAGGGGAAAACAAAATGTAGAACACAGGCTTATGAGATAGAAGATTGAGAAAGCAGAGAGAAATGCATGAGAGAGCTAGGCAAGTTGCAGAGCAAGCTCATTGTTTGTGAAATGCTCTGGCTCTGTCCTCAAACCCATATCCCAATCATCTACCAAGATGATCGGGAGAAGACTGCCTGAGGTGTAAAGAGATGATTTAGATGAAGGCTGTTATTTATTGAAATTGGTAAGGTGAGGGGAGATGGTTGAGCTCTGTTTTATATTTTTGTATCTCTATTAACTTATTTTTTTAATCTCTAGTGGCAGAAAATTCAAATAAAGTAGACTTAAGGGAAGAAAAAAAAAGTTTGGATAAATTGGCTCACGTAATTAAAAAATCCATAGCTACACCCAATGTGCAGATTTTTGTTTCTAATATCATGCTCTAATAAAAGAAACCAGAGCTCCTTGAAGAAATGACTAATTCTAGAACTGAGGCAGAAAATATACATTAATGAGCCTGGAACATCTTATGGTACCAGAAAGTAAGAAAGTACTCATAAGACAAGACGCACAAACCCACACACGTTCTGAAGTATATCAAAGGGACACAGGAGGCAACTGAAAAAGTCACAATGATCAAAAATAGAACAATTTGAGCCACAAAATAAATAAAGTATTGAATTAAAAACCAAAGGAAAAAAAGAAAGCATCACAGTTCTTTGCTTTCTGGATGGCATCAACACTCATAATATTTTCTGTAGTAGCTGAGAAGGAATTCCTTAGACAGGACAACCATGGAAGTTAGCACATGCCCCAAATCGAAAGGAAGTCATTCTGTGAGAAGTTAAAAATGAAAACGGAAAGTTTTCCATGGAAATAAGACTGGTACGCAGTTTCTTCAGATGGTCTTCTTTTTAAATTACAAAATAATACATGTCATTATAAACCAACTCATGGAGAAGTGTATAAAGTAAAGCTGGTCTTTCCTTGCTCCCTCAAACATCACTTCTACTCTCCAATATTTTGGTGTGCATTTCCCAGAGCTCTGTTCATGCAATTACAAACGCTTATATAAGAGTATATTATATGGCCTAGGTAGAGTATGTTTATCAAACTGCTAGCATGTAGTTAGTGTTCCATAATATATACTCAAACAGATAATTTTGAAAATGAGATTATACTATACAAAAAACAAAACAAAAAAAGTCAAAGTATAAAATGAGTCCCTACTAACATAAAGAAGTGATTAAATAAATAAATAAATTAGGCAGAATAGACAAGTCGCTTATGCAGAATAATTCCAAATCATTTATGTAGATACTCTGTCCACAAGAGGTGGAACGTAACATCCCATGCAATGTGTGAGCTACACAAAATGACTTTCTTCCAAAGAGTGCAGTATGGAAAAGGAAAAAAGAGTAACTGTTTTTTGGAGAAATCTAAAAATACTACTTCAGCGAGGTGATTAAGATTAGCGTCAATAATAATAAGTCAACAAAGATAAGTTGCTAGCATGTACCCTTGATATGATGTGATGAAAATAGCACTTTACCATGTGGTCTTTCTCCTGCAAACCCATATCCCAGTCTAGTCATGAGATAAATATCAGAAACCCCAACTCTGGAACATTCTACACAATATCTGACCAGTAATCTCCACAACTGTCAAGGTGACCAAAACCAAGGCAAGTCTGAGAAACAGTCATAGTTTAGAGGACCCTAAGGAAACATGATGACTAAATGTAATATGGTATCCTGGATAGGATGCTGGAAGAGAAAAAAGGAACATTAAGTAAAAACTAAGGAAATCTAGATAAAGCATGGACTTCAGTTAATAACATATTAATATTGGCTTATTAGTGTAATGTGTTATACTACTGTGAGATGTTAATAATAGGAGAAACTGGGTGTGGGGTATAAAGGAATTCTCTGTATAATCCTTACAACTTATCTGTAAATCTATTATAAAATTAAAAGTTTGTTTAAAAATTTTTGTTTAAAATCCATAGCTCTGGGCTTCCCTGGTGGCACAGTGGTTAAGAACGTGCCTGCCAATGCAGGGGACATGGGTTCAAGCCCTGGTCTGGGAAGAATCCACATGCTGCGGAGCCCCTAAGCCCGTGCGCCACAACTACTGAGCCTGAGCTCTAGAGCCCACAAGCCACAACTACTGAGCCCACGTGCCACAACTACTGAAGCCTGTGCACCTAGAGCCCGTGCTCCACAACAAGAGAAGCCACCGCAATGAGAAGCCCACGCACCGCAACAAAGAGTAACCCCCTCTTGCCGCAACTAGAGAAAACCCATGCACAGCGACAAAGACCCAATGCAACCAAAATAATAAATAAATTAGTTAATTAAAAACAATAAAGTCCATAGCTCTGTAAGCTTCAGAAATGGTTAGATCCGGATCTCAAATGATGTTAACCAAAATCTACTTCTCCATATTTCGTCTGTGTTGGCTTAGTGCTCAGACAGGCTCCCTTCACTCACTGAAACCCTAAAAGCCCCAGATGTACTTATCCTACTGGAAGAGAAGTTCTTTTCCTAATAGTTTTAACCAAAGCCTCAGACTTGGGTCATGTGTCCATCTGGAACCAATCAGTATGGCCAGAGGGCTGTGGGACTCTTACTGGCCAGGACTAGGTCACATGCCCACCTCTGGAGCAAGGATTCAGTGAGCCTGACCAAAAGACTGAGAGTGAAGAAGGGTTGTTACTTAAACAAAGTACGTCTTCAGTCTGGTACTCTGCTGCTGAGGGAACCAGCAGCTTCCCCTCCACTCACCACCCACTCTCCAAGTCTCTAAGGATTTTCCAGTTTCTACTGAGAAAGGAGACAACCTCTTGGCTAACAGGCAGATCCCATTGTACCAGGCCATCTTGACGGTCTCTGGCCAGGATGTAAATGGGCCCACCTTGGGTCGGCGGCCACCTCTGCTCCAACCAGTAGCCCTCAGGGGCTGGTACTGCTTACCTGAGCTGGGGCTATGGACAGGGTAGTTCCAGCAAGAGAAGGAAGTTGAGGCTGACAAATGCTATGATTGGAAAGTCCTAGATATTGCCTCACATGAATTTTTTCCCTGTGTTCTAATTTGCACCTACTTGAGGAACACCTGATTCATCTCATCATTTTATTCTAATGAGAATGCCATTGTCCTTCCATTACTCTGGTATAAAAGTGTTGTCTTAAGTTGGTTGCTGCTTTCCATGAGTTCTCTCATTCAGTTTTAGGCTCCATGCTTTAACCAGAGTATACATGAGGTAGGGCACGAAAGCCTTCTTTTGCAAAGCGTTGTCACGAATGGGTCAGCCCAGTGTCAAACTGGCTCCAGGGAGAAAGATGGACATAGACTGGTTCCATCAATGAGTGCTGGAAGCATACATTAAAACTCTCCATTATTAATCTCTTTGTAAAATATTTTTTCAAGAAGTTGTGTATCGCAAAATACAATATAACATTCATATCAAGTGATATAGGGATTGCTTTAAGCAAAACTAGTTGTACTCTGTATAATGAGTACTGCAGTAAAAATACATATTCATTTCCTGATCACAAATTATAGCAATTTAAGCCATATTACCTCTAGCTGTAGTATGTGGAGGGGAAAATGTATGTGCGAGCCTCCTCCCCCTTGAACAGAGATGCACTCTTCTCTGGAAGGAAGCCTCTCTGCATGCCATGTTGCATGGGGCTGGTTTATCTCCAAGGCTTTCTCATCAGAGCTTTGGGGGTGGAGGCAAGGCCATCATCTGAAACACCACCAGGGGAGTACTGCAGTGATCCCAGCACAGCAGGAAATTAGTCTGATTTTGAAATGCGAGTCTGTACAAATTCTCTTGAAACATGTTACCCTGAATACATCATTTCAGCCCTGAGTTGAAAAGACAGACAAATCCAGACTGTTTTGATTTTCTTAAGTGAGAAAGATCCTTCTTTGGGTATTGTTGAAACTATATTGGTGACATGATGGTGGGTTTCAAATCAAAGGATTTCTAGGATCACTCCAGAGTTAGGGGAGCAGTGAGGAACACTGAATCTTTTTCTTTTTACCAGGGGAGCAAATAAATGCAGTGGCCTCTATCTGTGGCCACTATGCCTTCTGGCCATGACCTCTGAGGATACGGAAAATCCTTGAATCTTCATGATTGTTAACACGAGAGGTGTTCAAAGCTTGTCTTCCTGGTCACCAGAGGTTCCCATTCACCTGGTGTCCTAGAGGGGTCTGTCCCCTGCTTTTCTCTCCCCAGATCTGTGAGGAACTCTGTAGCTTCTCTCCTGAGCTTTAGCACAGGGCCTGGTGCATAGTCAGTGCTGATAAGTACGTGCTAACTGGGTGAGGTTAGGACTATTCCTTCTTTGCTGTACAGAGGAGTGGTCAGACCCACAAGGTTATGTCACTTCTAGGGAACCTGTTTAGTTCTAGAGCCCTAGCTCCCATATCCTCCCCTCTGCTGCCTCTAGCAGATTCTCTCATGTGGCTCTCATGTGTCCTGGAAGTAGTTTTCAGGATAAGACTTAGAAGGCAGAGAATTTGAAGTGATTCAGAACACACTGAATTTCATAACAGCTGTTGCCCCATTACCATTAGCAGCTTGGGGTTGTGAGCAGTTCAACGCTCTGAGTTGAAATTCAACCTGAGAAGTGAGGTTTCTGAGAGTCGTAGTGTATACTTAGAATGCTGTTTGCTCAGGAGAGTTGGGATCTTTATAGGGAACCAAGAGATGAACTAGGTGTGAACTAGCCTCCTTGCCACAATTTGTCCCCAGACTGCCTCCAGAATTATTTCTAAAGTGTGGGTCTTTGCCTGTTGTCCACAGTGTAAACTCCAAACTCTAAAGCGTGGTTAAGAGTGTTCTGGAATGGATCATGTGGTCGACATTTCTACATCCATCCCATTTCTCCCCCTTAGTGTAGCAGCCACATGGTTTACAAAGACTGGCTGTCCAGTTTCAAAAGTGGCCCTGATTAGTCTAAGCCAAAAGGAGGACCTCATACCTGCTATCACAGTGACTGGTTGAGATGTCCCAGACCTAAGTCAATTGGCCCACGTCCTTCTGTAGCCATAGAGGTTGGTTCTAGTGTGGGTTGGTCATCATAAAGCCCAGGACTCTTGTTGGATGGTCTCAGAAGCAGGCTTTCTTTCTTCCTTAGATGTTACTTGGGAAGCATGTAACCTTGGTAGTTGGCATCTGCTCTGTGACCATGAAGGGCATCTAGTGTTAGGATGAATAAAATAACTACAAAAGAGAGAGGAGTAGAAATGTAGAGGAACAAAAAACTCCTTGCTGATATGATTGAGTCACATTCCCTGCATGTATCAGTAATTTAGCCTTAAAACATTACTGTTCATTCTCTGTGAATTTTCACATATGGCCTCCTCTGCCCTCACTATCCTACTTCCCTTTCTGTGTTGTAAAATTCTACTCATCCTACAAAATCCACCTCAGCATCTCCTCCTCTGAAATTCTCCTGCCCTCTTCCAGTCTGTCCCAGAAGGACTTAATGGCTCCCTTCTTAGTGTTCCTCAAGCATCACTTATGTAGCTGTATTAGAGCAATTTAAACACATTTACCAATAATAACTTAGCAGCTCATATGGATTTTTCTGCCAGGCAGTGTGCTTGGTAGGTATTATCTTGTTTAACCTTTACAGTCATCTTATGATATTATATTAATATCCTCATTTTAAATATAAAGAAACAGTTTAGAGAGGTAAAGGAACTTATCAAAGTGTCCGCAGCTCATAAGAGCAGGGAGCAGGGAATCTAATTCCAGAAATTGTGCTCTTAACCTCCCCACAGTATTCTCTTCCCTGAGAATCAGTTCTTTGAAGCCGAACACTGTCTTTCATTCAGGGATGCCTGAATGTTCTAGGCGCTCAGGAGATACTAGCAGGATAAGTGGTTGGATGGATGGATGGATGGATGGATGGATGGATGGATGGATGGATGGATACATTTGATTCCTTCACATCACAGATGAGGAAACCAGGTCTCGGATGGTGTAAGTGGCGTGTATGGTAGGCTTAAGCACAGATGAGCATTGGACTTTTTCTATAACATCTTGTCATCTTTGGAAGAAAATTATTATTTCCTCTAAAAGAAACTCCCCAAACCAAGAGGGTAAAAATAAAATCCAAAGATGCTTGGACTTCTCTCTCATCCTGGAACCAGTATATGTTCCACTTAGCTGAGTCCTGAATGAAGACTTTCTTGGCCATTTCTCCAGAATCCAGGTTGTATCTTCTTTTGTTAACTCTCTTTAAATTTTTATTGACACCTAAACTAATTTAGGGTAAAAAGAGAGTAGACCCAAATCTCATTCAAGTTCTGGCTTGGGAAGCCTATTTATACCTATGTAAACATCAGGTTTTGAAAGAGGAAGGGCAGCTTGAGCACAAAAATTAAAAGAAAAAAAAAAACATTGAAAATAAGAAATAGAATCACATGTCATCCTAATTAGCCAGCGTGGAGTAAAAATTCTACACTTCTGTCATGTTGCACCATGCAAGAGAAAACTGTGGCATTAGTTTAATTACATAAATTTATGAGATGAAAGGAACAACTTTTATAATCATTCAGACAAAATTCCTATTCAGATTGCTGTGCAATATCTCTAGTTTTTATTTAAGTGTTTATTAAAGCGATTCGTTTTTCAAAAACCCTCAAACCTACCTGTATTTTAATGCCTTGAGGGACACTTTTAATTTCCCTTCTCTAATTTCTTTAAATGCATGTCCTCATCAAATGCCCATGTTCCACAAGCCTGGCAACCCGTGTACATTTAATACCTGCTCTCAACGCTTACTGATGCCATTGAATCACTAAGAGAAGGAGCAGCAGAAAGTCCTCCAGAAGGAAGTGATTTTCTAGGGGTTGCCCCGCATCCTGAGTGATGATAATTCTTCTTCATCCTCGTCGTAGCTTATTGACCACCTACTCGGTTCCAGCATCGCGTTTACAAGGCAGCTTCCATCAGTCGTCTCTAAGCTTCCTGGACTGGATATGAGCTCTTTCTAAGGGAAATTGCCCCACTCCCAGCCCTGCTGCGCAGGGGACCGTGTTTGAGGTCACAGGACTTGACTTCACCCTTAACTCCATCATGGTTGATTCCAAGCCAAGGCTGAGAGCCTGACCTAAGGACAACTAACCCATGGAGACTGGGATTTGTGTGTCCTAATTAAAAATATTAATTTAGCCAATAACATTCTCTTGGGAATTTAATCTAAGCACAGAAAGCCTCTACCTATTTCAGTGGGAACTGAAGCAGAAAGGATAGAATATTGAACCGAGATTCTTAGCTTGGGGTTCATGAACTCATTTAGATATGTGAAATTTTGGATTTATGTGTATAAATGGTATGAACTGCTTCACAGATTTAAGGTGCAAGATCATATCTCTTATTTACTGGTTAACTGCTCTGTTACTCATATATCTCCTTGGCTGAAGTTTCACTATCGTCCTCTTAAGGTTCCCTCACCTCCTGAGTAATCCAAGAACCCCAAGGTTGCCCAGTCCTAAAGGGCTCTGTCCAGGTCTCACACCCAAGTCGGCAGAACTCTGGACACTGGTCAGTCCACTGCTACTGATGCTCGTCACGGCCATGAAGTCTTGGTGAACCCAGTACCCATGGGAAACTGCAGACACCATTGCTGTCCTGCTGTGATGACGCCCGTGTAGTTCCTGGAGGGGGACCTGAGCAGAATCTTAGAGCCAAGCTCTCACCCTCAGGGCTCTGCCACCACCAGAGGGCTAGGTCAGTGGGCTGTCTTCGTATCTGTGAGGGGACCCATACACCTGGGTAAGGGCCTCAGAACACAAAGTATCCTGTTCTACCCCCTCTGTCCCCACCACAGGGGTACATGTCCTATACCTACCTGTTCAGGTGAAGCTAAAAGTAATAACAAGGTCTTCTCTCCCACCCCTTCTTTTTCTAAGAAAGACAAATCTTCATGAATCCAAGATGTGTTCTGACATCTCTTTCACTGACACAGAGAGGATAAAGGTAAAAAAAAAACAACAACAAATTTTAATATTTAGTGAAGCATTTTACTACCTGTGCATTTATCTGAGAAGAGGGTCCCTAGGTCCGATCAGATTTGCAATGGTATTCTTGCTTCAGAAATAGATGAAAGACAGAGAGACAGAAGAACCACCACTGTAGAGAGAGGGCTCTGAGCACCACTGGGGGCCCTGTGGAGCCAGCCTCTGGGAGACAGTGTGACAGGCTCCTCTGTCAGTGAGAGGTGCCAGCCTGTTAAAGGGTCACCTGGTAAAGGTTTTAGGCTTTGAAGCCACAGAGCCTCTGTGGCAACTACTCAAATAGCCATAGACAAGACGCAAACAGTAGTGTGGGCATGTTCTGATAAAATTCTTTTCACAAAACTATGACAGATGGGGTTTGGCTCACGGGCCTGAGTTTGCTGACCCCCCAATCTATATCTCGATGTGGGTGGTAGTTACATGGGTGTGTGTAGAAATGCACTGAGCCACACACTTATATTTTAGGTACTTTATTGTATGTCAATTATAGCTCAGTATTTAAAAAAAAAAAAGAAAGAAGAAGAGATCCATCAAAACGTTAAGCCAAAAGAAAAGAAGAGTTCCATGGGCTCTGGGTAGGTAGTTCCTGGAATAAACCAGAATCTGGGATCCGGACCAGTCAGAGCTTCTGCTCTCGGGTGTTGGGAGGCGCTGTGCATATCTTCGTATCAGCTGCGTGGCCCTCTCTTGATTTGAGCCAGCGGCAGTGCACGTCAGTTCTTTGCTGCAAAGAAGCCTTCCCAGGACACCCCATCACCACCTGTTGGCCAGGTATAACCACTGCGCTGGATCTGATGAAACAGCCTCCTCAGGTTGGATAACTGGTCCCAGATCACACAACTCACAGACGTGCCTGGCCTCACACCTCAGTCCTTAAAACTTTAAAACTGTGTACGTCTTTAAAACTCTCTGGAAACAAGTCCCTCTTCCCCTGGGTGGTTATAATAGAGCTGCGTTTCCTAGGACTCAATTCAGCCTCACCTCAGAGTGGCTGTCTGCACTTTTCATTCTCATATTCCAGTTCATCAGCAGTTGTTTGTTCTTCGTGCTCAACTTGACAGGAGATGGAGAAAAGCACACAGCCAAGGTCAGAGAGCGGCAGACTCTCTCCTCCATTAAGTGTCTTCATCTTTAAACAGCACCCGATCAAAAAATCGCCTGAACCTTTTCTCTCAGTAGCCAGCCAGCCAGGTGAGTGTCCTCTGTGAACTGTGTCCTCCCCTGTCTTTAAGCCTGGGCTTCCTTCACCCAATCTCACTGGTCCTGGAGTGAGGACACAAGAAAGAAAAGCGATTCCACCATTAGCTATGACCCTGAGGGTTTTCCAAAAGCTGTCTACTAGGCAAAGTGAAAGAGGGAGAGAAACTTTTTCTGGGCACTTTAGGTCTCAAGAACACAACCTGCTTGAATCAGAAGCAGGAGGTTTGTTGTTTTGGTTTTGTGTTAAATTGTCTCTATAATTTCAAGGGCTTAACCTGTGTCAAGAAATTATTTTGTACCTTTTTACTTTGCACCTAAGCCGTGAGAAAGGCCTGCAAGTGGCAGGAAGTTTGCTTGAGAGCAGCACACACCTGGGTCTCCCTGTCATACTCAGCCAGGAGAGAGTGAGCCCTGCAGATTGTCAACTGCCCAGGTAGGACATTCTCAGATCCCTGACTCACCTCACTCCATGTTAGTTTCCTATTACCACTAGCTTAGTGCTTTAAAACAACACAAATTTATTTTCTTACAGTTTTAGAGTGCAACATGGGTCTCACTGGACTAGGCTAACATCCAGATGTTGGCAGAGCTACCTTCCTTTCTAGAGAATCTGTTTCCTTACACTTTCTGGCTTCTAGAGGCTGCCTGCGTTCCTTGGCTTGTGGCTCCTTCCTCCGTCTTCAAAGTCAGCAATGTTGCATCTCGCTGTACTTTTCTTCCGTAGTCACATCTTCCTCTGACTGACTTTCCTGCCTCCCTCTGCCCCTTTTAATGACCCTGTGATTACCCTGGGCTCATATGGATAATACAGGATAATAACCAATTCACAACTTTAATTACATCTGCAACCGAATTCCCTTTGCCAGTAGCCTAACATAGTCACAGGATCCACAAATTAGGACAAAGATATCCTTGGAGGCCATCATTCTGCCTGCCATTGCCCCCCCCACACCCCTTCCCTGTGAGTATGCATGGCATACTCATTTTCCCTGAATGTACGCACCTGGGTACATGGTTGTGCGTTTCCTTCCTATTTCTGAATCAAGATTGACTAAAACATTTGCTTATTATCACTCAAAGAACAAAACACTGCCAGTGTTTAAGGGGTTCAGCATTACCACATTGCTTTTATTAGAGCAAGCCAACTACTCCCTTTGTCTGTGGTCCATCTCACAGTATGTTCTTGTGTCTCACCTAGAACCCTGGTTTTACCAACCACAAATTGTCCCGAAACGCATTTAAGAATTTGTTCAAATCCTGTACCTGAATGTATGGTCCACTAGAGGGGAATGTGTAAAGCACATATGAAAGATTAAAATTTCTTACCAAGAGCAATTAATATAGCCCATTCTGTGCAAATAACAAGTTAGATCACTTGCTGTTATCTCTAATGACTGTTGGAGAATTTGCTGACTACCTACAGGTGTACAGAGCCACACACATTTCTCTCTCTAGTCCAGGAGGCATTCTATCATGGTTTAGATTTGAGATGAGTGATTTACACAAAAAAGTCATAAGTAAATGGATAGGTCAACATGTGCGAGCACCCGTAGCATATTGAGCAAGTTAGTGAAGTGATTAAGAGTAAGCATTTAAACTCAAACTGCCTGGGTTCAACTTTTAGCTCTTTCCCTTACTAGCTGTGTGCCTTAAGCAAGTTTATTTACTTACCCCTCTGTGCTTCACTTTTCTCCTCTGTATAATGAAGACAGTAATAATGCCTATCTCACAGGGTTGTTGTAAAAATGAAATTAGTTAATACATCTAAAATGCTTAGACCCATGTTTGACCCATAGTAATTGCTCAGTGCATGTTAATTCTTACTAGTCTCCGCATCATTATCGTTATTGCTACGTGACAGACACTGGAAGGCTCACTTGGTTCAGTCTCCTATCCTCCATGAACTTATCATCTCCAGGAAGGAACAGATAAATAGGTAGGGAGGAAAGAGTCAAGGGAGGAAAGAGGGGCATAAAAATAGGAATGAGAAATAGGGAAGGTTTCTTAGAAGCAGCAGCATTTATTTAAGGTGAGACTTTAAGAAAACTAAAACCTTAACCCGAGTAGCTGGAGCTGGTGGTGGAGTTGCGAGTGTTGCAGGAATTGGGCACAAGATCTAGAGACCAAGCTGAATGCTGTAGGTGAGCTCCTGCCATGAGGACCAGTACTGCTATTGTTATGGCCACGTGGCCCAAAGGAAGCCCCTGCAGTGACAGCTGCCTCTTCCGTTTCTTCCGTCCTCACGGTTCCTTACCTTCTCTTTGCCTTTTTTCTGTCTTCTCCTTTTGTAAAGCCTTGGCCCCAACAGCACTCTCAGGTGGGACAGGTTGATGGCCCCTGGTTTAGATACAGTGCCTTCGAGGTGGGGGTGTGCCCGGGCCATATGTGTCATCCTCCTGGTCTGGGGTCGCTATGATTCCAGGTTTTAGTGAGGAGACCACCAGACTCATCTCTCTTTGTCATGTGGTTTCCTGGAGAACAGATCTGAACCATCAGTCACACAGAGGCTGTGCTGGTCCATCTCCCATGCTTACCATAGTCCTGAGACCATTTGTCCCAGATTTTTAATAAGAATGAAATTCCACGAGTCCTGGAAACTGAGGCCTCAGCTTACAAGTAGAGGGCATGTAAGAGAATTTCAGGAGAATTGTATTGATAGATGGCACTAGCATTTCTCTGTTCTTGCTGATGAAGAGTACAACTGCACTGCTTTCCCATTTCTGCTCCAGTTTTAATCTGGCTCTGGCCATTAACTGGGTTGGGGCTGTCTGGAGGTCTGGAAGCAGATGAGCTGGAATCTCGTTTCCACCACTTGTATAGGTTGAACAAATCATAGCCAGTTATGTAAACCCTCAGAGCCTCCCTCTTCTCATCTGGAAAATAAGGATGAAATACTGCTCTCAGAGCATTGTGAAGAGGATCGAATGGGGTGAATTTAAAACCTGAGTCCAGTGCACAGACAGTGGTGGTGGAGTCCTGTCCTTCAGGATATCTGCCCTTCCTTCTGCCCTTCTTTCTCCCCCTCCCTCTCTTCACCACTAGCAGAGCCCTCTCAGCTGAGCTGGGGCTCACGTTTCCTGCTTTCTGTTAAGCTGCAGCTTTCTGATCTCTGCCTGGGACAATCTTGCTTAGAGAGTGTTTGTAAAATTGGAAAACCACTGAGCAGTGAGCCTAGCACTACAGCACAGGACTTTGAGCCCCAAAATCTCTGTGAGTTTGGTCAAGCAGTTATACCCCTCAATCTTCTCTTCTCTAAATTAGGAGAGGACCCAACTCACAGGATTTTTGTGAAGATTAAAGTGATGTTGTGTGAAAGCTCCATGTGCACTGTATTGTTATTGCCATCATCACTGATAACCACTGGCTGCTTTCCAGACATTGTTGAGGAAATAGTACTTCACAACTGCTTCACCCCTGGAGGCACCTATGAATGTGAAGCAACTCTATCAGAAATCCACATCCTCTGATGCTCCAGAGCAGAACGGTCTACTATAGTAGCGCCTCCCCACCCCCACCCAGCCACGTGTAATGTGGCCACATAAATGTAAAACAATTTAATTTAAAATATACTTCCTTGAGGGCAGACAGCAGAAACAAGAAGAACTACAATTCTGCAGCCTATGGAAGGAAAACCACATTCACAGAAAGATAGACAAAACAAAAAGCCATAGGACTTTGTACCAGATGAAGGAACAAGATAAAACCCCAGAAAAGCAACTAAATGACAATGAGATAGGCAACCTTCCAGAAAAAGAATTCAGAATAAAGATACTGAAGATGATCCAGGACCTAGAAAAAAGAATGGAGGCAAAGATTGAGAAGATGCAAGAAATGTTTAACAAAGACCTAGAAGAATTAAAGAACAAACACCTAGAAGAATTAAAGAGGAAACAAACAGAGATGAACAATACAATAACTGAAATGAAAACTACACTAGAAGGGATGAATAGCAGAATAACTGAGACAGAAGAACGGATAAGTGACCTGGAAGACAGAATGGTGGAATTCACTGCTGCCGAACAGAATAAAGAAAAGAAACGAAGACAGCCTAAGAGACCTCTGGGACAACATTAAACGCAACAACATTTGCATTATGGGGGCCCCAGAAGGAGAAGAGAGAGAGAAAGGACCTGAGAAAATATTTGAAGAGATTATAGTCGAAAACTTCCCTAACATGGGAAAGGAAATAGCCACCCAAGTCCCATAGAGAGTCCCATACAGGATAAACCCAAGGAGAAACACACTGAGACACATAGTAATCAAACTGGCAAAAATTAAAGACAAAGAAAAATTATTGAAAGCAGCAAGGGAAAAACAACAAATAACATACAAGGGAACTCCCATAAGGATAACAGCTGATTTCTCAGCAGAAACTCTACAAGCCAGAAGGGAGTGGCATGATATACTTAAAGTGATGAAAGGGAAGAACCTACAACCAAGTTTACTCTGGCCGGCAAGGATCTCATTCAGATTCAATGGAGAAATCAAAAGCTTTACAGACAAGCAAAAGCTAAGAGAATTCAGCACCACCAAACCAGCTTTACAACAAATGCTAAAGGAACTTCTCTAAGTGGGAAACACAAGAGAAGCAAAGGACCTACAAAAACAAACCCAAAACAATTAATAAAATGGTAATAGGAACATACATATCAATAATTATCTTAAACGTGAATGGATTAAATGCTCAAACCAAAAGACACAGGCTCGCTGAATGGACACAAAAACAAGACCCATATATATGCTGTCTACAAGAGACCCACTTCAGACCTAGGGACACATACAGACTGAAAGTGAGGCAATGGAAAAAGATATTCCATGCAAATGGAAATCAAAAGAAAGCAGGAGTAGCAATACTCATATCAGATAAAATAGACTTTAAAATAAAGAATGTTACAAGAGACGAGGAAGGACACTACATAATGATCAAGGGAGCAATCCAAGAAGCAGATATAACAGTTATAAATATATATGCACCCAACATAGGAGCACCTCAATACATAAGGCAACTACTAACAGCTATAAAAGAGGAAATCCACATTAACACGATAATAGTGGCGAACTTTAACACCTCACTTACACCAATGGACAGATCATCCAGAAGGAAAATTAATAAGGAAACACAAGCTTTAAATGACACAAGAGACCAGATAGAATGAATTGATATTTATAGGACATTCCATCCAAAAGCAGCAGATTACACTTTCTTCTCAAGTGCACATGGAACATTCTCCAGGATAGATCATATCTTGGGTCACAAATCAAGCCTCAGTAAATTTAAGAAAATTGAAATCATATCAAGCATCTTTTCTGACCAAAATGCCATGAGATTAGAAATCAATTACAGGGAAAAAATATCTTAAAAACACAAACACATGGAGGCTATACAATACGTTACTAAATAACCAAGAGGTCACTGAAGAAATCAAAGAGGAAATCAAAGATTACCTAGAGACAAATGACAATGAAAACACGATGATCCAAAACCTATGGGATGCAGCAAAAGCAGTTCTAAGAGGGAAGTTTATAGATATACAAGCCTACCTCAAGAAACAAGAAAAATCTCAAATAAACAATCTAACCTTACACCTAAAGGAACTAGAGAAAGAAGAACAAACAAAACCCCAAGTTAGTAGAAGGAAAGAAATCATAAAGATCAGAGTACAAATAAATGAAATAGCAACAAAGAAAACAATAGCAAAAATCAATAAAACTAAAAGCTGGTTCTTTGAGAAGATAAACAAAATTGATAAACCTTTAGCCAGACTCATCAGGAAAATAATGGTGAGGACTCAAATCAATAAAATTAGAAATGAAAAAGGAGAAGTTACAACAGACACCACAGAAATACAAAGCATCCTAATAGACTACTGCAAGCAACTCTATGCCAATAAAATGGACAACCTGGAAGAAATGAACAAATTCTTAGAAAGGTATAACCTTCCAAGACTGAACCAGGAAGAAATAGAAAATATGAACAGACCAATCACAAGTAATGAAATTGAAACTGTGATGAAAAATCTTCCAACAAACAGAAGTCCAGGACCAGATGGCTTCACAGGTGAATTCTATCAAACATTTAGAGAAGAGCTGACACCCATCCTTCTCAAACTCTTCCAAAAATTTGCAGAGGAAGGAAAACTCCCAAACTCATTCTACGAGGCCACGTCACCCTGATACCAAAACCAAACAAAGATACTACAAAAAAAGAAAATTACAGACCAATATCACTGATGAATACAGATGCAAAAATCCTCAACAAAATACTAGCAAACAGAATCCAACAACACATTAAAAGCATCATAGGGAGCTTCCCTGGTGGCGCAGTGGTTGAGGGTCCACCTGCCAATGCAAGGGACGCGGGTTTGTGCCCCAATCTGGGAAGATCCCATATGCCGCAGAGCAGCTGGGTCCGTGAGCCATGGCTGCTGAGCCTGCACGTCCGGAGCCTGTGCTCCGCAACGGGAGAGGCCACAACGGTGAGAGGCCCGCGTACTGCAAAAAAAAAGCATCATAAACCGCAATCAAGTGGGATTTATCCCAGGGGTGAAGGATTATTCAGTATACACAAATCAATCAATGTGTTACACCATATTAACAAATTGAGGAATAAAAACCACATGATCATGTCAATAGATGCAGAAGCGTTTTTGGCGAAATTCACACCCATTTATGATAAAATCTCTCCAGAAATTGGGCACAGAGGGAACCTACCTCAACATAATAAAGGCCATATATCACAAACCCACAGCAAACATCATTCTCAGTGGTGGAAAACTGAAAGCATTTCCTCTAAGATCAGGAACAAGACAAGGATGTCCAGTCTTGCCACCATTTTTCAACATAGTTTTAGAAGTCCTAGCTATGGCAATCAGAGAAGAAAAAGGAATACAAATTGGAAAAGAAGAAGTAAAACTGTCACTTTTTGCAGATGACACGATACTCTACATAGATACTGTTCCTATTTGCAGATGACATGATACTATACATAGATAATCCTAAAGATGCCACCAGAGAACTACTAGACCTAATCAGTGAATTTGGTAAAGTTGCAGGATACAAAATTAATGCACAGAAATCTCTGGCATTCCTATACACTAACAACTAAAGATCAGAAAGAGAAATTAAGGGAACGATCCCATTTACCACTGCAACAAAAAGAATAAAATACATAGGAATAAACCTACCTAAGGAGGTTTACCTCCTAAGTACAGGAGGTAAAAGACCTGTACTCAGGAAACTATAAGACAGTGATGAAAGAAAGGTGACACAAACAGATGGAGAGATATACCATGTTCTTGGATTGGAAGAATCAATATTGTGAAAATGACTATACTACCCAAAGAAATCTACAGATTCAGTGTAATCCCTATCAAATTACCAATGGCATTTTTTTATGGAAGTAGAACAAAAAAAATCTTAAAATTTGTATGGAGACACAAAAGACCCCGAATAGCTCAAGCAATCTTGAGGGAAAAAAACGTACCTGGCAGAATCATGCTCCCTGACTTCAGACTGTACTACACAGCTACAGTAATCAACCCAATATGGTACTGGCACAAAAACAGAAATATAGATCAATGGAACAGGATAGAAAGCCCAGAGATAAACCCATGCACCTATGGTCAACTAATCTATGACAAAGGAGGCAAGGGTATACAATGGAGAAAAGACAGTCTATTCAGTAAGTGGTGCCGGGAAAACTGGACAGCTACATGTAAAAGAATGAAATTAGAACACTCCCTAACACCATACACAAAAATAAACTCAGAGTGGATTAGAGACCTAAATGTAAGGCTGGACACTATAAAACTCTTAGAGGGAAACATAGGAAGAACACTCTTTGACATAAATCATAGCAAGATCTTTTATGATCCACTCACTAGAGTAATGGAAATAAAAACAAAAATAAACAAATGGGACCTAATGTAACTTAAAAGTGTTTGCAAAGCAAAGGAAACTACAAACAAGGGAAAAAGACAATCCTCAGAATGAGAGAAAATATTTGCAAACAAATCAATGGACAAAGGATTAATCCCCAAAATATATAAACAGCTCATGCAGCTCAATATTAAAAAAACAAACAACCCAAATCAAAAATGGGCAAGACCTAAATAGACATTTCTCCAAAGAAGACATACAGATGGCCAAGAGGCACAAGAAAAGCTGCTCAACATCAGTAATTATTAGAGAAATGCAAATCAAAACTACAGTGAGGTATCACCTCACACCAGTCAGAATGGGCATCATCAGAAAATCTACAAACAACAAATGCTGGAGAGAGTGTGGAGAAAAGGGAACCCTCTTGCACTGTTGGTGGGAGTGTAAATTGATACAGCCACTATGGAGAACAGTATGGAGGTTCCTTAAAAAACTAGAAATAGAATTACCATATGACCCAGCAATCCCACTACTGGGCATATGTACAGAGAAAACTGTAATTCAAAAAGACACATGCACCCCAATGTTCATTGCAGCACTATTTACAATAGCCAGGTTATGGAAGTAACCTAAATGCCCATCAACAGATAAATGGATAAAGAAGATGTGGTACATATATACAATGGAATATTACTCAGCCATAAAAAGGAACAAAACTGGGTCATTTATAGAGACGTGGATGGATCTAGAGACTGTCATACAGAGTGAAATAAGTCAGAAAGAGAAAAACAAGTATCATTTATTAACACGTATATGTGGAACCTAGAAAAATGGTACAGATGACCCAGTTTGCAGGGCAGAAATAGAGACACAGTTGTAGAGAACAAACGTACAGTTTGTACACAGTTGTAGAGAACCAAACAGGGAAAGTGGCGGAGTGGGTGGTGGTGGTTGGATGTTTTGGGAGATTGGGATTGACATATATACACTAATATGTATAAAATAGATAACTAATAAGATCCTGCTGTATAAAAAATAAATTAAATTAAATTTTAAAAAAAGAAATAGCCCACTTAGATAAAAAGAACAGATGAAGTTAAGAGGAAACATTACTAAACAAAATATTTTACCTAAGTCACCGTATCTCATAAAAATGACAAAGTTGGGACATAGTGAGAGTAACATATCTTGTTTTTTCCTCTTAAAAAACACCAGTTCAGGGGGTCTTCCATGGTGGCACAGTGGATAAGACTCCATGCTACAAATGCAGGGTGCCCGGCTTTGACCCCTGGTCAGGGAACTGGAGATCCCACATGTATGCCACAACTAAGGAGCCCATGTGCCACACCTAAGGCACCAGCGAGCTGCAACTAAGGAGCCTGTGAGCCACAGCTAAGACTCAGCACAACTAAATAAATAAATAAAACAAAACCAGTTCAAGCCCACCCCCCAAATAAAAGTATATATATGTATATACTTCCTTAGTCACACTAGCCACTTTTCACTGGCTCATAGGTACTTATGGCTGGTGGCTACTGTATTGTTCGGTGCAAATATAGAACATTTTCATCATCCAGAAAGTTCTGTTGACAGCGCCAGACTAAAATATAAGTCCCCTTCCCCATCTCTTTGAAGAGTTCCAGGAACCGCTAAAGTGAAATTTGAGGATGCCGTAGAGCCCACAGAACATATCTTTTAAGTTAATCATCCTAAATACACTCTTCAGACTTACTATTGATAAAAGGACACAGAAAGGATCATTGTTGCTCTGAAAATAGTAGTTAGAATTACGGAGACTCTTGACCTAGGGGAATGCACGTTAATTATTACATACATGCCCTTTCTGGGACACTCCTCAGGAATTTGGCACGGTGAGTTGGTGTCATAGAAAATTATTAGGTTTAAAGCAGAGATCCTGCAGAAACCAAGATGTAACTTTTTTGGGGAAAACAATCACGTTAACCAACATCCCAGAAGCTGAAACAGGGGAGAAGGTAATTGGCCAGCTCTTAGAGAAGTTATCAGAAGATAGCAGGAGATTTGCTACAGCCTGTCTGCATAACTCTAGGACCCCGAGAGGAACTGGGCAATTACCATGTGTCACCACAGAGCCTCCTTGAGAAGGAAAGGGCAGACATCAAGTCAGATGCAATAACCAGCATTACTTGCCCTGGTAGATTGGGTTTGAAATGTCTCCCTGGTGAGTGTGCTCTCTGCTGGAATTTCCTTCTGCGGGCAGGTGAGGTTGAGGACTGGAAGAAAACCACCGTGGTTCAGTGCGGTTTCCCACTAGAAAGGTCCCGGGGCAGAACAATGAGTCCAGTTTAAGTTTGTTGGTTTTTAAAAATGTCTATTGTTGTTACCTTATTGTCCTTGCTTGTACTAGTAGTATAGATGGTAACGAAGAAAATGGAAGTAGGCAGTCTTCTGTGATGTGACACTGTTACAAAGATTAACTGAGGGACCTGTGATAAGCTCTGGCCCTGAGTATGGCATGTGCTAAACACTTACGGAAATGTTAGCTTGAATAATGAACAGTATACATATTTATTAGTAGTCAACATTAATATTTCTTAGTAATTTTATAAATATTACTAACATTTAATGCTATGAAATATCAGTTAAAACATTAGTAGTACTTTTTTATTCATTCCACAAATATTTATTGAGCGCCTACTTGGTGTCAAACTCTGTTCTAAGAGCCCAGGCAAATCTCAGGAAACTTATACTTGAGTGAGGGGAGACTGCCTAGTAAGATAATTAGAGATGGTGATACAGGCTAAGAAGAGTGACTAAGGGGGTTGGGGGAGACATCACAGGCAACTGCCTCAGGGTGGCTGGGAAAGGACTTTCTGAGGAGGGGGCATGTGTCCTGACCCCTATATGATGAGAAAGAGCCATGAGGTGCTCCAAGGTGATAGCAATTAGAATGTGCTGGACAATAAGTAGCAGAAAACTTTGATTTGAATGGTTGAAGTAATAAGAATATTTACTGTTTCACATAACAAGAAGTCCCAGTTAGGACGGTTCTAGGGCGGGCTAACTCAGGGCTCAACCACAGCACAAGGACCCACGTTCTTCCACTCCCAAGAGTTGGCTTGGTCCTCAGACTATCTCCCCTCATGGCTACCACTGTTCCCAGCACCACATCTGAAATAACATCCAGAGAAAGAAGATAGTATTTCCAGAAGTGTTCCCAGCAGATTTCCTCTTGCATCTTATTGGTCAGAACTGGGCCAAATGCTTACCCTTAAAATCATTCACCAGCAAAGGAACAGAATCACCATGATTAGCAAACTTTTTCTGTAACAAGTTAGGAAATATTTTAGACTTGTGAGTCAAGAGGCAAAACTGAGGATATTATGTAGGTACTTATATAACAAGATAAAACAAATTTCCACAAAATTTTTATGGATTGATGAAATTCAAAATAGAATAATAATTAAATCCATTTAAAAAATATAGGTCTACTAATGAGAAGAATGGACTTCTTTTGGGAGGGATATCATTTTGATTATTTGAGGCTCAAAGATAGTGTTTCCTATCACCAAATAAATTGCAAATGTTATCTGTGAATGCCGATAGGAGATTTTACATATTTCATCTTTGAAAATGTCTTTACGTGGATAGGTGATACATGTGGCCTCAAAATGCTTTCAAGTCATAATTCTGTCACTGATTTGTAGTGTGCCACTACTCAATTTTGCCTTCGTTGTGTGAAAGCAGCTACACACAAAAAGTAAACAAATGGACATAACTGTGTTTCAATAAAACATTATTTATAGGCACTCAAATTTGCAGTTCTTTTCATGTGTAATGAAGTATTCTTTTCAATTATTCAGAAGTATAAAAACAGTTCTTAGCCTGTGGGCTGTACAAACAGAAGCAGTGTGACAAATTTGGCCCACGGGCTTTAGTTTTCTGACTTCTGCTCTAGAGTAATGGGATTTTCTTTGTGTCGTGAGGGGAAGGGACTCTGCCTGCAGGGATCAAGGTGGAAACCGCACTTGGGTAGAGATGCAGCAGTGCTCACTTCAAGGGAGAACTATCCAGCCTGAGGGAACAGTAAGTGCAGAGATCCAGCTGCAGTGATAAGCCCTGCATATATGCTTCTCATCCAGGAGCAGGGAGGAGGAGGGGAAGGGAGGCCCAAGATGAAGGGGGAGGGGGAGACAACTTCCAGAATGCTGATGTGATGAGCCTCATGGACCCTCCCCACAGCAAAACAACCATAACTCGTGAAAAATTTTTTTACAAAAACAAAAACTAACCATTTAAACTACCTGAAAACTCCTTGATTGTCCTAGGGGCACACAGCAAATAAATACTTATTCAAGAAAATCGATTAAATCTTGGTAAGAACAGTGAGAGCCTGAGGCACTAGAGTCAGGACTCATTCCCTCCTTCCCCTGCCCCGCAGCTGCATGTTGCAGAGGCTAAATTCCAGGTGAGTATTGCCAAGGTGTTGGGGCTCCCTTACTCCCTCAGCACCCCCTCATTGGGAAGAGGTGTTACCCCTTACCTTCACCTAGTTTGCTCACAGGGTGGAGCTTCCACGCTAGGAAGGTAAGGGGGGAAGATCAGAGGATGCCATCCCAGCCCGGCACCCAGCATATAAAGCAGGGGTGTCACTCTGAAAGAAGCAGACCACTACCCCTGACCCAGCTGTGGGAAAGGGACTCAAGGATTTTGTCTAAGAGGAGAGGCAGGCCTAAGAAGAGAGATCCAGGATGGCTTTAACCAAAAAGAGAGATGGTAACTAATGTAGTTGAGGTTGTGGAGAAATCAGAACCCTCATATACTGCTGGTGAGATGTAAAATGGTGCAGCCACCCTGGAAAACAGTCCTTATCACTGTCCTAATGGTATCCTTGAGGAAAAAACTTCATTGTGATGAAATCCAAGTTATTTAGATGTATGCATTTGGAAG